>NW_024609678.1:237500-285000 GCF_018296145.1 Oncorhynchus tshawytscha
CCTACACATGTTTCCCTATGCCTGTTTGCCATGTTTCCCTACATGTTTCCCTACACATGTTTCCTACACATGTTTCCACATGTTTCCCTACACATGTTTCCCTATGCCTGTTTCCCTACACATGTTTCCCTATGCCTGTTTCCCTACACATGTTTCCCTACGCCTGTTTCCCTACACACGTGTCCCTACGCCTGTTTCCCTACACATGTGTCCCTATGCCTGTTTCCCTAAACATGTTTCCCTATGCCTGTTTCCCTACACATGTTTCCCTATGCCTGTTTCCCTACACATGTTTCCCTATGCCTGTTTCCCTACACATGTTTCCCTATGCCTGTTTCCCTACACATGTTTCCCTACACATGTTTCCCTATGCCTGTTTCCCTACACATGTTTCCCTACGCCTGTTTCCCTACACATGTGTCCCTATGCCTGTTTCCCTACTCATGTTTCCCTACACATGTTTCCCTATGCCTGTTTCCCTACACATGTTTCCCTACGCCTGTTTCCCTACACATGTGTCCCTATGCCTGTTTCCCTACACATGTTTCCCTACACATGTGTCCCTATGCCTGTTTCCCTACACATGTTTCCCTACACCTGTTTCCCTACACATGTGTCCCTATGCCTGTTTCCCTACTCATGTTTCCCTACACATGTTTCCCTATGCCTGTTTCCCTACACATGTTTCCCTACACCTGTTTCCCTACACATGTGTCCCTATGCCTGTTTCCCTACACATGTTTCCCTATGCCTGTTTCCCTACACATGTGTCCCTATGCCTGTTTCCCTACACATGTTTCCCTACACATGTTTCCCTATGCCTGTTTCCCTACACATGTTTCCCTACACATGTTTCCCTACACATGTTTCCCTACACATGTTTCCCTACACATGTTTCCCTATGCCTGTTTCCCTACACATGTTTCCCTATGCCTGTTTCCCTACACACGTGTCCCTACGCCTGTTTCCCTACACATGTGTCCCTATGCCTGTTTCCCTAAACATGTTTCCCTATGCCTGTTTCCCTACACTGTTTCCCTATGCCTGTTTCCCCTCCCTCATGTTTCCCTACGCCTGTTTCCCTACACATGTGTCCCTATGCCATGTTTCCCTATGCCTGTTTCCCTACACATGTTTCCCTATGCCTGTTTCCCTACACATGTGTCCCTATGCCTGTTTCCCTACACATGTGTCCCTATGCCTGTTTCCCTATGCCTGTTTCCCTACACATGTTTCCCTATGCCTGTTTCCCTACACATGTTTCCCTATGCCTGTTTCCCTACACATGTTTCCCTACGCCTGTTTCCCTACACATGTTTCCCTATGCCTGTTTCCCTACACATGTTTCCCTACGCCTGTTTCCCTACACATGTTTCCCTATGCCTGTTTCCCTACACATGTTTCCCTATGCCTGTTTCCCTACACATGTGTCCCTATGCCTGTTTCCCTACACATGTTTCCCTACACATGTTTCCCTATGCCTGTTTCCCTACACATGTTTCCCTACACATGTTTCCCTACACATGTTTCCCTACACATGTTTCCCTACACATGTTTCCCTATGCCTGTTTCCCTACACATGTTTCCCTATGCCTGTTTCCCTACACACGTGTCCCTACGCCTGTTTCCCTACACATGTGTCCCTATGCCTGTTTCCCTAAACATGTTTCCCTATGCCTGTTTCCCTACACATGTTTCCCTATGCCTGTTTCCCTACTCATGTTTCCCTATGCCTGTTTCCCTACACATGTTTCCCTACGCCTGTTTCCCTACACATGTGTCCCTATGCCTGTTTCCCTACACATGTTTGCCCCTACACATGTGTCCCTATGCCTGTTTCCCTACACATGTTTCCCTACACCTGTTTCCCTACACATGTGTCCCTATGCCTGTTTCCCTACATGTTTCATGTTTCCCTACACATGTGTCCCTATGCCTGTTTCCCTACACATGTTTCCCTACACCTGTTTCCCTACACATGTGTCCCTATGCCTGTTTCCCTACACATGTTTCCTATGCCTGTTTCCCTACACATGTGTCCCTATGCCTGTTTTCCCTACACATGTTTCCCTACACACATGTTTCCCACATGTTTCCCTGTTTCCCTACACATGTTTCCCTACATGTTTCCCTACACATGTTTCCCTACACATGTTTCCCTATGCCTGTTTCCCTACACATGTTTCCTACACATGCCTGTTTCCCTACACATGTGTCCCTATGCCTGTTTCCCTACACATGTTTCCCTATGCCTGTTTCCCTACACATGTGTCCCTATGCCTGTTTCCCTACACATGTTTCCCTACACATGTTTCCCTATGCCTGTTTCCCTACACATGTTTCCCTACACATGTTTCCCTACACATGTTTCCCTACACATGTTTCCCTATGCCTGTTTCCCTACACATGTTTCCCTATGCCTGTTTCCCTACACACGTGTCCCTACGCCTGTTTCCCTACACATGTGTCCCTATGCCTGTTTCCCTAAACATGTTTCCCTATGCCTGTTTCCCTACACATGTTTCCCTATGCCTGTTTCCCTACTCATGTTTCCTACACGCCTGTTTCATGTTTCCCTACGCCTGTTTCCCTACACATGTTTCCCTATGCCTGTTTCCCTACACATGTTTCCCTATGCCTGTTTCCCTACACATGTGTCCCTATGCCTGTTTCCCTACACATGTGTCCCTATGCCTGTTTCCCTATGCCTGTTTCCCCATGTTTCCCTGTTTCCCTATGCCTGTTTCCCTATGCCTGTTTCCCTATGCCTGTTTCCCTATGCCTGTTTCCCTATGCCTGTTTCCCTACACATGTGTCCCTATGCCTGTTTCCCTACACATGTTTCCCTATGCCTGTTTCCCTATGCCTGTTTCCCTATGCCTGTTTCCTATACATGTTTCCCTATGCCTGTTTCCCTATGCCTGTTTCCCTATGCCTGTTTCCCTATGCCTGTTTCCCTACACATGTGTCCCTATGCCTGTTTCCCTACACATGTTTCCCTATGCCTGTTTCCCTACACATGTTTCCCTATGCCTGTTTCCCTACACATGTTTCCCTACACATGTTTCCCTATGCCTGTTTCCCTACACATGTTTCCCTACGCCTGTTTCCCTACACATGTGTCCCTATGCCTGTTTCCCTACACATGTTTCCCTACGCCTGTTTCCCTACACATGTTTCCCTATGCCTGTTTCCCTACACACGTGTCCCTATGCCTGTTTCCCTACACATGTGTCCCTATGCCTGTTTCCCTACACATGTTTCCCTACACATGTTTCCCTATGCCTGTTTCCCTACACATGTTTCCCTACACATGTTTCCCTACACATGTTTCCCTACACATGTTTCCCTACACATGTTTCCCTATGCCTGTTTCCCTACACATGTTTCCCTATGCCTGTTTCCCTACACATGTGTCCCTACGCCTGTTTCCCTACACATGTGTCCCTATGCCTGTTTCCCTAAACATGTTTCCCTACACATGTTTCCCTATGCCTGTTTCCCTACACATGTTTCCCTACGCCTGTTTCCCTACACATGTTTCCCTATGCCTGTTTCCTGTTTCCTACTACACATGTTTCCCTATGCCTGTTTCCCTACACATGTGTCCCTATGCCTGTTTCCCTACACATGTGTCCCTATGCCTGTTTTACACCTATGCCTGTTTCCCTACACATGTTTCCCTATGCCTGTTTCCCTACACATGTTTCCCTATGCCTGTTTCCCTACACATGTTTCCCTATGCCTGTTTCCCTACACATGTTTCCCTATGCCTGTTTCCCTACACATGTTTCCCTATGCCTGTTTCCCTACACATGTTTCCCTACGCCTGTTTCCCTACACATGTGTCCCTATGCCTGTTTCCCTACACATGTGTCCCTATGCCTGTTTCCCTACACATGTGTCCCTATGCCTGTTTCCCTACACATGTGTCCCTATGCCTGTTTCCCACATGTTTCCCTGTTTCCCTACACATGTTTCCCTACGCCTGTTTCCCTACACATGTTTCCCTATGCCTGTTTCCCTACACGTGTCCCTACGCCTGTTTCCCTACACATGTTTCCCTATGCCTGTTTCCCTACACATGTTTCCCTATGCCTGTTTCCCTACACGTGTCCCTACGCCTGTTTCCCTACACATGTTTCCCTATGCCTGTTTCCCTACACATGTTTCCCTACACATGTTTCCCTATGCCTGTTTCCCTACACATGTTTTTCTGCCTTTGTTTCCTGCCTTTCTTCTCGAAGTTGAATTGTATCTATTTTGGGGGTCATGTTAGCAGTATCTGGATAAAGTTACTGTGAAAACAAGGTAAATAAAAGCCATATTTATCAGTTCCAAACTATGAGCAGTTACTACCTTTTTGTTTGGTTGGGCAGCGTAGTGCTATTGAACAATGGGGCCAGGAAAGGTGAGGGGTGCTATTTCTGCTGTGGAAAGTGAGCAAACCTTTCCGTGCTAAACTGTTTGGGTGTTATAATCGTAATCCAGTAGTAACACAATAAATATTTTATGTGAAACATCTGTGATAAGTACTGTCGTTCCAAACATCTCAACCGTAGCGGCTTTCACAAAAGCCCATGTTTTCCTTCCAGGAGATTGCTCTGATTGGGATTTAGTGAAAATAGTCAGGAGGTAAGTTTGGGTCTGTACGCACTAAAAGGTCATTGCTGGGCAGAGAGAGCGAGAGAGCGTGAGAGAGAGTGAGCGAGAGAGACAGAGAGAGAGAAAGGGAGAGAGAGTGAGATAGAGAGTGTATATAGTGTGTTTTTGTTGCATTTGTGTGTCTTTTCTCTCCTGCCCTAACGCCTGAGCGGAGCTCAAAGACAGCTTGGACCCAGCAGCCCCTGGTCTCCCATCCCCCGCCTCCTTGGAATCATAAGACCCTCCTGGCTGTTACCCAGAACCCCTGTGGCTCCATCCCTCTCTCTGCCCCTCCCCTCACTGCCTTCCTCTCCCTTTCTTCTCCTCCCTCCTTCTTCATCCATGCTCTCCTCACAGGCCTTACAACCCTCTTTCCCATACTGAAGGTCCCCCATTTGATCATTTGCATTCTTCCCAGTCTGACATCAAATAAAATCTAATTCTATTGGTCACATACACATATTTAGCAGATGTTATTGGTCAACAAAGTACTGTAATAAAGAGTACCTAGTCATTAAATACAACAGATTACTGTAATAAAGAGTATCTAGCCATTAAATACAATAGAGTACTGTAAAAAAAAAGAGTACTTAGTCATTAAATACAACAGATTACTCTAATACAGAGTACCTAGTCATTAAATACAACAGATCACTGTAATAAAGAGTACCTAGTGATTAAATACAACAGATTATTCTAATACAGAGTACCTAGTCATTAAATACAACAGATCACTGTAATAAAGAGTATCTAGCCATTAAATACAATAGAGTACTGTAAAAAAAAGAGTACTTAGTCATTAAATACAACAGATTACTGTAATATAGAGTACCTAGTCATTAAATATAACGGAGAACTGTAATACAGAGTACCTAGTGATTAAATACAACAGATTACTCTAATGCAGAGCACCTAGTCATTAAATACAACAGATTATTCTAATACAGAGCACCTAGTCATTAAATACAACAGATTACTCTAATACAGAGTACCTAGTCATTAAATACAACAGATCACTGTAATAAAGAGTACCTAGTCATTAAATACAACAGATTATTCTAATGCAGAGTACCTAGTCATTAAATACAACAGATTACTCTAATACAGAGTACCTAGTCATTAAATACAACAGATCACTGTAATAAAGAGTACCTAGTCATTAAATACAACAGATCACTGTAATAAAGAGTACCTAGTCATTAAATACAACAGATCACTGTAATAAAGAGTACCTAGTCATTAAATACAACAGATTATTCTAATGCAGAGTACCTAGTCATTAAATACAACAGATCACTGTAATAAAGAGTACCTAGTGATTAAATACAACAGATTATTCTAATACAGAGTACCTAGTGATTAAATACAACAGATTATTCTAATACAGAGTACCTAGTCATTAAATACAACAGATCACTGTAATAAAGAGTACCTAGTGATTAAATACAACAGATCCAAATGGAGATTTCGATTATATCTCTGACAAGATGGATGACTTATCTTTCCACTAGCATGCCTGTGTGATTTTGTCGCTATTCCTCAACTGGTTGCCATGTACTCTGGACTCTGAACAACAGACAAATATTGTGTGCAGTATCCATGTACAATACAATCCATGCTTGAGGTTGATTTAATTTATGAATACTATATTTATATTACTATATTTACTCAAAAAACCCTACCTGTCCAAGACTGTATTCTCTTGGTATGTTAGCCTCCAGTCAAATGGCTTTGATGTCTGAGATCTTTGATCATGGGTGTATTGAATATATGCCTACAGGTCCAACACCTCGTGGCACCTGGCCTCTCAGGGCCATTTTGTGGATGTGACACCTGGCCTCTCAGGGCCATTTTGTAGACGTGACACCTGGCTTCTCAGGGCCATTTTGTAGACGTGACACCTGGCCTCTCAGGACCATTTTGTGGATGTGACACCTGGCCCCTCGGGGCCATTTTGTGGATGTGACACCTGGCCCCTCAGGACCATTTTATGGATGTGACACCTGGCTTCTCAGGACCATTTTGTGGACGTGACACCTGGCCTCTCAGGACCATTTTGTGGACGTGACACCTGGCCTCTCAGGACCATTTTGTGGATGTGACACCTGGCCCCTCGGGGCCATTTTGTGGATGTGACACCTGGCCTCTCAGGACCATTTTGTGGATGTGACACCTGGCTTCTCAGGACCATTTTGTGGACGTGACACCTGGCCTCTCAGGACCATTTTGTGGATGTGACACCTGGCCTCTCAGGACCATTTTGTGGACATGACACCTGGCTTCTCAGGACCATTTTGTGGATCTTGGTCTGTTTGAGGGGAGGTGTGTGTAGGGGAGCGGATCTTGGTCTGTTTGAGGGGAGGTGTGCGTAGGGGAGCGGCTTTCACCATAGCTACAGGTCATGATGCTGGGGAAGGTGTAGGGCTCACACCGTCTGCAACCTTACAATGTCTGGTATTTCAATGTGTGATTCCTCTGTGCTTTTATAGGCACTTCTCTCCCTGGGTCTGTAGGGAAGATGGGTATTGGAAGACCTCCAGTATAGGATTCCCACAGGTTCACAGTAGGTTTTTGTCTTGGCTTTGTTCTTTTGTGCTTATGTGTTTATGTGTGTGTGTGTGTGTGTGTGTGGTTGGGGGGGGGGGCACTCTGTGTTTATTGAGTTTTTGCCTGCAGTCACTGTTTCTGCCTTACTGTAGTCTCTGTTCCTTCCTGAAAACCTCAAGACTATCAGAATCCTATTGGTCCTGAATCATTCCAATAAAACCTGAAGACTATCAGAATCCTATTGGTCCTGAATCATCCCAGTAAAACCTCAAGACTATCAGAATCCTATTGGTCCTGAATCATCCCAGTATTACTCCAACGGCTGACAGTTTCCTCCTATGACATCCTGTCATGCACGAAGGAAGTACATTTCTCCATGAAATTCCAATTCAATATTACTCAGCTGCAGTCTATGTGATATTGGCAGCTCTACTCGCCAGGTCCAAAGACTGTATGACAGTTTCCAGATGCTGTCGCTTCACAATTCAACTGAATGGCTGAGGATGTGCTGATTAATCCTCTCTATGCCGTTGCCAATAGAGGAAGTGGGTCTGTCGGAAACCAACGAGCTAAGCGTAAAAAGAGAGAAAGAGATCCCCCACCCAGGGCTGCTGTCGCTCTCCTCACCCTGCCCGTAGAGCCGTCTTTGTGAAACTCGCTAAGGGCTATTAGCTATTCCTCCCTTCCCCGGGCCACATGGGTGTTTTGTCAGTTCCGATGACATTCACTCCTCGGCACATGGACTAAATATCACAGAACAGTGACATCCCGCTGGTTCTTTTGGCTGCCACCTCAGTCAGTGACTACATAGGGCCTTTCACATGAACTACAGATGCAGGATCATACTTTGAGCCAGTTTGCGACAGCAGGAAAATAATCCTGCAGCAAAAGGAAATGTGAATTATGATGTGGATTATAATTAATGGACATTTTTGTAGGGGTTGATACATTTTTCAAAGTGAAAATTACAAACTTCAGAAGCCTTTTTTAAACCTGAAAACACTACAAGTTTTATATTTCCTGCATTACAGGAAAGTTCTCTTGCGACAGGGTGATCAAATTAAGATTGTACATCTGTAGAATCTGGTATGAATGCTGTAAATGGTGAAATTCTTTGATATGGTGAGCATGACAAGGCCACAATGGGTTTATGTAAAGGCCATTTGAGCCAACACTGACAGTAGGGCTTTGAGGTCCATGGACTTATTCTACTCAGTATGCATACTCTGTTCGTATTCGTCTGAGGCTGGGTCGGGGAAATACACGTGTGTCCATGCCTGCGTGCGTGTTTATCCATGGATGGATTCTAATCAACCTCTTTGAAACATATTCATCTATCCCAAAATCCAAACACTTAATAGGATTAGCTGTTATGACCAATTATTATTATTATTTTTTACCTTTATTTAACCTGGCAAGTCAGTTAAGAACAAATTCATATTTTCAATGACGGCCTAGGAACAGTGGGTTAACTGCCTGTTCAGGGGCAGAACGACCTTGTCAGCTCAGGGATTTGACCTTGCAACCTTCCGGTTACTAGTCCAACGCTCTAGTCCAACGCTCTAACCACTAGGCTACCCTGTTGCCCCGCAGTGAAATTTCCATATCAATCCCCATGACAGTGTCAAGAAGCCCTCTGAACATCGTGCTACCTAGACCCATACACATGAAATATACCCCAACTGTCCTGCATATCTCCATATGACTGCTATCTTTATATAGTCACCCCACACTTGAGTATGTTATAGTTGACCCTGAGTCTGGGGGTAGACAGGACAGGAGCCAGGTCTGTAGTGTGTTATAGTTGACCCTGGGCCTGAGGGTAGACAGGACAGGAGCCAGGTCTGTAGTGTTATAGTTGACCCTGGGCCTGGGGGTAGACAGGACAGGAGCCAGGTCTGTAGTGTGTTATAGTTGACCCTGGGTCTGGGGGTAGACAGGACAGGAGCCAGGTCTGTAGTGTTATAGTTGACCCTGGGCCTGGGGGTAGACAGGACAGGAGCCAGGTCTGTAGTATGTTATAGTTGACCCTGAGTCTGGGGGTAGACAGGACAGGAGCCAGGTCTGTAGTGTGTTATAGTTGACCCTGGGCCTGGGGGTAGACAGGACAGGAGCCAGGTCTGTAGTATGTTATAGTTGACCCTGAGTCTGGGGGTAGACAGGACAGGAGCCAGGTCTGTAGTGTGTTATAGTTGACCCTGGGCCTGGGGGTAGACAGGACAGGAGCCAGGTCTGTAGTGTGTTATAATTGACCCTGGGTCTGGGGGTAGACAGGACAGGAGCCAGGTCTGTGTGTTATAGTTGACCCTGGGTCTTGAGCCAGGTCTGTAGTGTTATAGTTGACCCTGGGCCTGGGGGTAGACAGGACAGGAGCCAGGTCTGTAGTGTCTGACCCTGGGTCTGGGGGTAGACAGGACAGGAGCCAGGTCTGTAGTGTTATAGTTGACCCTGGGCCTGGGGGTAGACAGGACAAGAGCCAGGTCTGTAGTCTGTTATAGTTGACCCTGGGCCTGGGGGTAGACAGGACAGGAGCCAGGTCTGTAGTGTGTTATAGTTGACCCTGGGCCTGGGGGTAGACAGGACAGGAGCCAGGTCTGTAGTCTGTTATAGTCGACCCTGGGCCTGGGGGTAGACAGGACAAGAGCCAGGTCTGTAGTCTGTTATAGTTGACCCTGGGCCTGGGGGTAGACAGGACAGGAGCCAGGTCTGTAGTGTGTTATAGTTGACCCTGGGCCTGGGGGTAGACAGGACAGGAGCCAGGTCTGTGGGTGTTTCTGCAGCCATGTGCTGTAATTGTATGTTGTGAAGACAGAGCCACTCCTGCTGTTATGTGATGTGGCAGGCAGGAAGTGACTCAGCAATAATGGCAGTAGATGGAGCTGCTCTGGTTAATGCTAATGGCTGCTCTCAACAGGAGAGGAGAGGAAAGCCCCCACCTCCTCCACAGGCTCCCAGAAACGGGTGTTAATGGAGATCAAAGTACCCACAGCCACATGCAGAGGACACAGCAAGGAGCCACAGAGACACCCGAATGCACCTAACAGTGCAGTTGTGCAGTGAAGAGTGGGCTGAACAGGCATCCACTACCCACTGCCTCCAGGGACAGTCCTGGCTGGTTATCCTACAAACAGTCCTGGCTGGTTATCCTACAAACAGTCCTGGCTGGTTATCCTACAAACAGTCCTGGCTGGTTATCCTACAAACAGTCCTGGCTGGTTATCCTACAAACAGTCCTGGCTGGTTATCCTACAAACAGTCCTGGCTGGTTATCCTACAAACAGTCCTGGCTGGTTATCCTACAAATGCATCATACATCATACCTTTGGGGAATGTTCATTTAATATATAGGTGGGTTTATTTCATGTCATCGTATAGCTGTGTAGTGGCAGTGCTATGCTAAGCAAGACAGAAAAGTGTACACACACACACACAAGGTATTTTATCAGTCCACACATCAGTTCTGCCATCCAAAACCCACTGGAGGAGTGGTCTCAATTAATAATGATCTTTGTGCATGTCTCTCTCCCAGAGGATTTCCAGCCTCCTGCTTTTTGGAGCATACAGAGATTAGCTGGCTGGCTGTGAGAGGGAGAGAGAGGGAGAGAGAGGGAGAGAGAGAGGGAGAGAGAGGGAGAGAGAGAGTGAGAGAGTGAGAGAGAGAGAGAGAGAGAGAGAGAGAGAGAGAGAGAGAGAGAGAGAGAGGAGAGAGAGAGTGAGAGAGTGAGAGAGAGAGAGAGAGAGAGAGAGAGAGAGAGAGAGAGAGAGAGAGATAAAGACAGCGTGACTCAGACACAGAATACAGACCACTGACAGAGTGACTCAGACACAGAACAGTTCTCTTCTCTTACCACTGGCTGAGTGACTCAGACACAGAACAGTTCTCCACAGGCTTCAGCAGAGAGAACATAATCAATGCCCTCTGTCTAACCACGAGCCGGTTGTCCAGGAGACAGACTCCTTTCACCCAGACAGACACACAACACAGTCTTTAGACCCAGATTACCTTTCAACTGGCTGTCAGCTCTGGATCAGACTAACCACCCTACTCCCCACTATCCTAAAAGGTACAATCTCAACTGTCTGTCAGCTCTGGATCAGTCTAGCCATCCTACTCCCCACTATCCTAAAGGTACAATCTCAACTGTCTGTCAGCTCTGGATCAGTCTAACCATCCTACTCCCCACTATCCTAAAGGTACAATCTCAACTGTCTGTCAGCTCTGGATCAGTCTAACCACCCTACTCCCCACTATCCTAAAGGTACAATCTCAACTGTCTGTCAGCTCTGGATCAGTCTAACCATCCTACTCCCCACTATCCTAAAGGTACAATCTCAACTCCACTACCAGCAGGGATGTCGATGAAAAACAAGCAGAACTCTATACTATACTTGCAGTATTGTGTTGGATGAACTATGTGGTAGACAGGGTATGGCTGTTTGATGTATGCAGCTCAGAATGTAGTTTATTCACAGACTCCTCTGTGTGGATAGTACACTTTGTCTCACAGACCCCTTTGTGTGGATAGTACACTTTGTCTCACAAGACTCCTCTGTGTGGATAGTACACTTTGTCTCACAGACCCCTTTGTGTGGATAGTACACTTTGTCTCACAGACTCCTCTGTGTGGATAGTACACTTTGTCTCACAGACTCCTCTGTGTGGATAGTACACTTTGTCTCACAGACTCCTCTGTGTGGATAGTACACTT
The DNA here is from genome assembly GCF_018296145.1 of Oncorhynchus tshawytscha. Classification (NCBI taxonomy): domain Eukaryota; kingdom Metazoa; phylum Chordata; class Actinopteri; order Salmoniformes; family Salmonidae; genus Oncorhynchus; species Oncorhynchus tshawytscha. Next base: position 249,401 of record NW_024609678.1, read on the forward strand.
TGTCTCACAAGACTCCTCTGTGTGGATAGTACACTTTGTCTCACAGACTCCTCTGTGTGGATAGTACACTTTGTCTCACAGACTCCTCTGTGTGGATAGTACACTTTGTCTCACAGAGACCTCTGTGTGGATAGTACACTTTGTCTCACAAGACTCCTCTGTGTGGATAGTACACTTTGTCTCACAGACTCCTCTGTGTGGATAGTACACTTTGTCTCACAGACTCCTCTGTGTGGATAGTACACTTTGTCTCACAGACTCCTCTGTGTGGATAGTACACTTTGTCTCACAAGACTCCTCTGTGTGGATAGTACACTTTGTCTCACAAGACTCCTCTGTGTGGATAGTACACTTTGTCTCACAGACTCCTCTGTGTGGATAGTACACTTTGTCTCACAGACTCCTCTGTGTGGATAGTACACTTTGTCTCACAGACTCCTCTGTGTGGATAGTACACTTTGTCTCACAAGACTCCTCTGTGTGGATAGTACACTTTGTCTCACAGACTCCTCTGTGTGGATAGTACACTTTGTCTCACAGACTCCTCTGTGTGGTAGTACACTTTGTCTCACAGACTCCTCTGTGTGGATAGTACACTTTGTCTCACAAGACTCCTCTGTGTGGATAGTACACTTTGTCTCACAGACCCCTCTGTGTGGATAGTACACTTTGTCTCACAAGACTCCTTGTGTGGATAGTACACTTTGTCTCACAAGACTCCTCTGTGTGGATAGTACACTTTGTCTCACAGACTCCTCTGTGTGGATAGTACACTTTGTCTCACAGACTCCTCTGTGTGGATAGTACACTTTGTCTCACAGACTCCTCTGTGTGGATAGTACACTTTGTCTCACAGACTCCTCTGTGTGGATAGTACACTTTGTCTCACAAGACTCCTCTGTGTGGATAGTACACTTTGTCTCACAAGACTCCTCTGTGTGGATAGTACACTTTGTCTCACAAGACCCCTCTGTGTGGATAGTACACTTTGTCTCACAAGACACCTCTGTGTGGATAGTACACTTTGTCTCACAAGACTCCTCTGTGTGGATAGTACACTTTGTCTCACAAGACTCCTCTGTGTGGATAGTACACTTTGTCTCACAGACCCTTTGTGTGGATAGTACACTTTGTCTCACAGACTCCTCTGTGTGGATAGTACACTTTGTCTCACAGACTCCTCTGTGTGGATAGTACACTTTGTCTCACAGACTCCTCTGTGTGGATAGTACACTTTGTCTCACAGACTCCTCTGTGTGGATAGTACACTTTGTCTCACAGACTCCTCTGTGTGGATAGTACACTTTGTCTCATAGACTCCTCTGTGTGGATAGTACACTTTGTCTCATAGACTCCTCTGTGTGGATAGTACACTTAGTCTCACAGACTCCTCTGTGTGGATAGTACACTTTGTCTCACAAGGTGTCAAAGTGAACACAAAAGAAAAAATTAGAGTACAGAGTCTTCATTAGAGGATTATAGTACAGTCTTCATTAGAGGATTAGAGTACAGAGTCTTCATTAGAGGATTAGAGTACAGAGTCTTCATTAGAGGATTAGAGTACAGAGTCTTCATTAGAGGATTATAGAACTGTCTTCATTAGAGGATTAGAGTACAGAGTCTTCATTAGAGGATTAGAGTACAGAGTCTTCATTAGAGGATTAGAGTACAGAGTCTTCATTAGAGGATTAGAGTACAGAGTCTTCATTAGAGGATTAGAGTACAGAGTCTTCATTAGAGGATTAGAGTACAGAGTCTTCATTAGAGGATTATAGAACTGTCTTCATTAGAGTGGAACTGTGTGTGAACCGGTGAAGGACAGAGCTATCTTCAGGCTATAGTTTTCACTCCCATCCCCATCCCCCCCACTCACATAACCCCACACCCGCCCCAACTTTCCCACCCCTCCCTCCACACACACAACCCCCAGCACCCACCACATTAGCATACACCTCCTCCACACACACAACCCCCCACCCTATCGCCCCCTCAATACACACAAACACACTGATATGTACTAGCGTCCTCTTCCTCCCTGCCTTGCCCTGACCACTTTAGTGTCCTTGTTTATCTGACTGACAGATATGTGACCCAAGGAGCTGTTTGTCTTTGTGTGTCTCTTTCTCCTCTCCTCCCTGGTTGGCCAGGGTCATTAGTGTGCTCAGGGTAATGAGCATAGAGAGTTTAACAGATGGAAGGATAGAAGGATGGATTAAAGGTGGGAGGTTCTTAGAGGATGGACAGAGCAGGTGTGGAGAGGAGGCCTGTATGGATTTATTAATGGAATATTGTACTTACATTGAGTAATTGTTTTAGAAAACAAATCTATAAAAATTGCAGAAGTAAAGAAAAGTGTGTTTATACTTTAAAACATATGGGTTTCAGTGACCCATCCCAATAGATTGTTTGTGGTTGTTTTTCATACTTATAGTTGATGAGTTTAGGTGGGTTAACACTAGACATAACATAGTGCCAACTATACCACAGTGCCACACCACCAGGTCCAACCATGGATAACCTGGTGTGAAATGAAAACCTTCTGGGCAGCCGTTCAAATTGAGAAAGCCCTGTTGGTGGCACAGTGCCCAAGACGCAAATAGAGGAAGCAGCTTTTCATCAGCTATAATATCTTGACATCCATCATTGCTATTCGAGCACCGGGACAGCTGTTAGTACCATGAGCTATAACATCAACAAAGATCCTGGATCCTAGATCACGGATCAACCTTGATATTAGATGTATATGTTCTTCCAATTGGTACATGGGTGGTATTCCCATATCACAATCACCTATTATAGTGAAGCCAGCTGTCACAACTATAATGGACATGCACAACATTGACTAAGACTAATATTGATGATTCATACTGATTTGACGTACACCATCTCCTCTCCTCTCCTCTCTCTCCTCCTCTCCTCTCCTCTCCTCTCCTCTCCTCTCTCTCCTCTCTCCTCTCCTCTCCTCTCCTCTCCTCCTCTCCTCTCCTCTCCTCCTTTGCTCCACCCCAATAGCCTTCAGCAGTTCAGCCCATCTTTTCTAATGTTATAAAAAGCTCCTCAGCAGGCTAATTCACATCCACCTCTCTAACAGAGCCTTTCCACAAGCCTGGAAAAATAAGGGGCCATTTCCAAACGGGACGAGACAATCTGCTTTGAAGTGCAATGTAGTGGGGACTTTGTATGCCAGGCATTCCTGCCTGTCTGTGTCAATGGACAGCCTGAGCCTGACTCTACAGGCTGGAGTGGATTGGTAGAGGAGGAGGAAAAGGGGGGGAGTAGGAGGAAGATGAGTGGAGGGAGGAGGAAGAGGAAGAGGGGTAAGTAGGAGGAAGAGGGGTGGAGTAGGAGGAAGAGGGGTGGAGTAGGAGGAAGAGGGGTGGAGGAAGAGGAGTGGGTAGGAGGAAGAGGGGTGGAGTAGGAGGAAGAGGGGTGGAGTAGGTGGAAGAGGGGTGGAGAGGAGGAAGAGGGGTGGAGGAAGAGGAAGAGGAGTGGAGTAGGAGGAAAGGGTTGGAGTAGGAGGAAGAGGTGGAGTAGGAGGACGAGGGGTGGAGGAAGAGGGTGGAGTAGGAGGAAGAGGAGTGGAGTAGGAGGAAGAGGGTTGGAGTAGGAGGAAGATGAGTGGAGTAGGAGGAAAAGAGGGTTGGAGCAGAGGGAGAGGGGTGGGAGGTGGAAGAGGGGTGGGAGGGGTGGGAGGAGAGGGGTGGAGTAGGAGGAAGAGGGGTGGAAGGAGGAAGAGGGTGGAGTAGGAGGAAGGAAGTAGGAGGAAAGAGGGTTGGAGTAGGAGGAAGATGAGTGGAGGGGTAGGAGGAAAAGAGGGTTGGAGCAGGAGGAAGAGGGGTGGAGTAGGTGGAAGAGGGGTGGAGTAGGAGGAAGAGGGGTGGAGCAGGAGGAAGAGGGGTGGAGTAGGAGGAAGAGGGTGGAGTAGGAGGAAGAGGGTTGGAGTAGGAGGAAGAGGGGTGGGTAGGAGGAAGAGGGGTGGAGGAAGAGGGGTGGAGTAGGAGGAAGAGGAGTGAGCAGGAGGAAGGGGTTGGAGGAAGAGGGTTGGAGTAGGAGGAAGAGGGTGGAGTAGGAGGAAGAGGGGTGGAGTAGGAGGAAGAGGAGGAGCAGGAGGGAGGAAGAGGGTGGAGTAGGAGGAAGAGGGTTGGAGTAGGAGGAAGAGGGGTGGAGTAGGAGGACGAGGGGTGGGAGGAAGAGGTGGGAGTGGAGAGGGAGGAAGAGGGGTGGAGCAGGAGGAAGAGGGTTGGAGGAGAGGGGTGGAGTAGGAGGAAGGGTGGAGCAGGAGGGAGGGGTGGAGTAGGAGGAAGAGGGGTGGAGCAGGAGGAAGAGGGTGGAGTAGGAGGAAGAGGGGTGGAGTAGGAGGGAAGAGGGGTGGAGGAGAGGAAGAGGGGGTGGAGTAGGAGGAAGAGGGGTGGAGTAGGAGGAAGAGGGGTGGAGTAGGAGGAAGAGGGGTGGAGTAGGAGGAAGAGGGGTGGAGTAGGAGGAAGAGGGTGGAGTAGGAGGAAGAGGGGTGGAGTAGGAGGAAGAGGAAGGAAGGGAGTGGAGTAGGAGGAAGAGGGTTGGAGTAGGAGGAAGAGGGGGTGGAGTAGGAGGACGAGGGGTGGAGAGGAGGAAGAGGGGTGGGAAGAGGAAGAGGAAGAGGAGTGGAGTAGGAGGAAGAGGGTTGGAGTAGGAGGAAGAGGGGTGGAGTAGGAGGAGAGGGGTGGAGTAGGAGGAAGAGGGGTGGAGGAAAGAGGAAGAGGAAGAGGAGTAGAGCAGGAGGAAGAGGGGTGGAGGAAGAGCAGGGGGTGGGGTAGGAGGAAGGAGGGGTGGAGTAGGAGGAAGAGGGGTGGAGTAGGAGGAAGAGGGGTGGAGGAAGAGGAAGAGGAGTGGAGTAGGAGGAAGAGGGTTGGAGTAGGAGGAAGAGGGGTGGAGTAGGAGGACGAGGGGTGGAGGAAGAGGAGTGGAGTAGGAGGAAGAGGAGTAGAGCAGGAGGAAGAGGGTTGGAGGAAGAGGGGTGGGTAGGAGGAAGAGGAGTGGAGTAGGAGGAAGAGGGTGGAGTAGGAGGAAGAGGAGTGGAGTAGGAGGAAAAGAGGGTTGGAGTAGAGGGAGGAGGGGTGGATTAGGTGGAAGAGGGGTGGAGTAGGAGGAAGAGGGGTGGAGCAGGAGGAAGAGGAGTGGAGTAGGAGGAAGAGGGGTGGAGTAGGAGGAAGAGGGGTGGAGTAGGTGATAGAGGGGTGGAGTAGGAGGAAGAGGGGTGGAGTAGGAGGAAGAGGGGTGGAGTCAGAGGAAGAGGGGTGGAGTAGGAGGAAGAGGGGTGGAGTAGGTGATAGAGGGGTGGAGTAGGAGGAAGAGGGGTGGAGTAGGAGGAAGAGGGGTGGAGTCAGAGGAAGAGGGGTGGAGGAAGAGGGGTGGAGTCAGAGGAGAGCAATGGGTTAGGACGAAGAGCGGTAGAGTAGGATGGACAGGGGAGAATAGGGAGGAAGGGAGGAAGGAAGGAAGGATGAAGGGGGTCCAGACGTGGACAGACTCTAGCCCAGCTTCGGACCATCTGCCTGGGCACAGCCGCCAATAACCACACCCTACCGTATTCTCACACCCTTACCCATGGCTTCCAGTGTTTGTCTTGAAAAAACAACTCTAGCTAGTCCATCTACCATGCTGTTTGGTCTTAGAACAGAGAGGGGAGAGAAAGAGGGAGAGACAATTTAATTACACTGAACAAAAATATAAACGCAACATGTGTTGGCCCCATGTTTTATGAGCTGAAAGAAAATATCCCAGAAATGTTCCACACACACAAAAGCTTATTTCTCAAAAATGTGAACAAAGTAGTTTACATCTATGTTAGTGAGCATTTCTCCTTTTCAAGATAATCCATCCACCTGACAGGTGTGGCATATCAAGAAGCTGATTAAACAACATGCTCATTACACAGGTGCACCTTGTGCGGGGACAGTAAAAGTCCTTTCTAAAATATGCAGTTTTGTCTCACAACACAATACCACAGATGTCTCATGTTTTGAGGGAGACCAGCCATCCAGACAGCTGACGAAACTGTGGCTGTGCACAACCGAAGAATTTCTGCACTGATGTCAATGTTGTAAACAAAGTGTCCCATGGTGGAGGTGGGGTTATAGTATGGGCAGTCATAAGCTACGGACAATGAACACAATTGCATTTTATCAATGGCAATTTGATTGCACAGAGATACCGTGACGAGATCCTGAGGCCCATTTTGTTGTGCCATTCATCCGCTTCCATCACCTCATGTTTCAGCATGATAATGCACAACCCCATGTCACAAAGATCTGTACACAATTCCTGTAAACTGAAAATGGCCCAGTTCTTCCATGGCCTGCACACTTACCAGACATGTTACCCATTGAGCACATTTGGGATGCTCTGAATTGACGTGTACGACAGCGTGTTCCAGTTCCCCGCCAATATCCAGTAACTTTGAAGAGGAGTGGGACACAATTCCACAGTCCACAACCAATAGCCTGATGAACTCTATGTGAAGGAGATGTGTCACGCTGCATGAGGCAAATGGTGGTCACACCGGATACTGACTGGTAAACTGATCCACGCCCCTAACCTTTTTTTTAAGGTATCTGTGAGCAACAGACGCATATCTGTATTCCCACTCATGTGAAATCCATAGGTTAGAGCCTAATGAATTGATTTAAATTGACGGATTCCTTCTTTGAACTGTAACTCAGTAAAATCTTTGAAATGGTTACATGTTGCATCTATATTTTTGTTCAGTTTATATTTTAACTATGTATGAAATCAATACATTTTCTGCACTCTGGTACAAACCACCTAAAACACGTTTCTAATTCTAAGTTCTCTATCACCAATCCTGTTAATATACCATTCTAAACCCTCTATCACCAATCCTGTTAATATACCATTCTAAACCCTCTATCACCAATCCTGTTAATATACCATTCTAAACTCTCTATCACCAATCCTGTTAATATACCATTCTAAACCCTCTATAACCAATCCTGTTAATATACCATTCTAAACCCTCTATAACCAATCCTGTTAATATACCATTCTAAACTCTCTATCACCAATCCTGTTAATATACCATTCTAAACTCTCTATCACCAATCCTGTTACTATACCATTCTAAACTCTCTATCACCAATCCTGTTAATATACCATTCTAAACTCTCTATCACCAATCCTGTTAATATACCATTCTAAACTCTCTATCACCAATCCTGTTACTATACCATTCTAAGCCCTCTATCACCAATCCTGTTAATATACCATTCTAAATTCTCTATCACCAATCCTGTTACTATACCATTCTAAACTCTCTATCACCAATCCTGTTACTATACCATTCTAAGCCCTCTATCACCAATCCTGTTAATATACCATTCTAAACTCTCTATCACCAATCCTGTTACTATACCATTCTAAGCCCTCTATCACCAATCCTGTTACTATACCATTCTAAACTCTCTATCACCAATCCTGTTACTATACCATTCTAAACCCTCTATAACCAATCCTGTTAATATACCATTCTAAACTCTCTATCACCAATCCTGTTACTATACCATTCTAAACTCTCTATAACCAATCCTGTTAATATACCATTCTAAACTCTCTATAACCAATCCTGTTAATATACCATTCTAAACTCTCTATCACCAATCCTGTTACTATACCATTCTAAACCCTCTATAACCAATCCTGTTAATATACCATTCTAAACTCTCTATCACCAATCCTGTTAATATACCATTCTAAACCCTCTATAACCAATCCTGTTAATATACCATTCTAAACTCTCTATCACCAATCCTGTTACTATACCATTCTAAACTCTCTATAACCAATCCTGTTAATATACCATTCTAAACTCTCTATCACCAATCCTGTTACTATACCATTCTAAACTCTCTATCACCAATCCTGTTAATATACCATTCTAAACTCTCTATAACCAATCCTGTTACTATACCATTCTAAACTCTCTATCACCAATCCTGTTAATATACCATTCTAAACTCTCTATCACCAATCCTGTTAATATACCATTCTAAACTCTCTATCACCAATCCTGTTAATATACCATTCTAAACTCTCTATCACCAATCCTGTTACTATACCATTCTAAACTCTCTATCACCAATCCTGTTAATATACCATTCTAAACTCTCTATCACCAATCCTGTTACTATACCATTCTAAACTCTCTATCACCAATCCTGTTACTATACCATTCTAAACTCTCTATCACCAATCCTGTTAATATACCATTCTAAACCCTCTATCACCAATCCTGTTAATATACCATTCTAAACTCTATATAACCAATCCTGTTAATATACCATTCTAAACCCTCTATCACCAATCCTGTTAATATACCATTCTAAACTCTCTATCACCAATCCTGTTAATATACCATTCTAAACTCTATATAACCAATCCTGTTAATATACCATTCTAAACTCTCTATCACCAATCCTGTTACTAACATTGAGTGGCTACTGCCAACACACTGTCAATGACACTGACTCTACTCCAGCCACTTTAATCATGGGAATTGATGGGAAATGATGTAAATATATCACTAGCCACTTTAAACAATGCTACCTTATATAATGTTACTTACCCTACATTATTCATCTCATATGCATACGTAGATACTGTACTCTATATCATCGACTGCATCCTTATGTAATATATGTATCACTAGCCACTTTAACTATGCCACTTGGTTTACATACTCATCTCATATGTATATACTGTACTCGATATCATCTACTGTATCTTGCCTATGCTGCTCTGTACCATCACTCATTCATATATCCTTATGTACATATTCTTTATCCCCTTACACTGTGTATAAGACAGTAGTTTTTTTGTGTGGAATTGTTAGTTAGATTACTTGTTCGTTATTACTGCATTGTCGGAACTAGAAGCACAAGCATTTCGCTACACTCGCATTAACATCTGCTAACCATGTGTATGTGACAAATAAAATTTGATTTGATTTGATTTGATTTATACCATTCTAAACTCTCTATCACCAATCCTGTTAATATACCATTCTAAACTCTCTATCACCAATCCTGTTACTATACCATTCTAAACTCTCTATCACCAATCCTGTTAATATACCATTCTAAACTCTCTATCACCAATCCTGTTAATATACCATTCTAAACTCTCTATCACCAATCCTGTTAATATACCATTCTAAACCCTCTATAACCAATCCTGTTACTATACCATTCTAAACTCTCTATCACCAATCCTGTTACTATACCATTCTAAACTCTCTATCACCAATCCTGTTAATATACCATTCTAAACCCTCTATAACCAATCCTGTTACTATACCATTCTAAACCCTCTATCACCAATCCTGTTAATATACCATTCATCATCCACACACACTCTTCTCCAGTATGGAACAGAGGCAGTGTATCAACCACACACTCTTCTCCAGTATGGAACAGGGGCAGTGCATCAACCACACACTCTTCTCCAGTATGGAACAGAGGCCGTGCATCATCCACACACTCTTCTCCAGTATGGAACAGAGGCCGTGTATCAACCACACACTCTTCTCCAGTATGGAACAGAGGCCGTGTATCAACCACAGCCTCCAACAACAGGTCAGAACCAATCAGAGTTGATGAAAACAGCAGGCTTCAGTGTGGCCAGCTACTTCCTATAACGTAGTTACCCGGAGCATTGATGTGATTTCTGTCCTTCCACAGTGACATCACATACGTCAATGTCATATTAGGTTGCAGTGTCTGTGTTCTGTAATCCCTTTAGGCTCACTCCTTACGTACCCAAAGTCCTGCTTCAGTCTGGAGGAGGAGAACTACAGACACAACCACCATGGAGACCCATTTGGACAATGCAAAAACGCTGCCGTTACTGTATTGCACTGAATAGTGCAGTAGCATTCATCTGAATACCTGGTCATACTAGTTCAATAACAGCGCCATCAAAATGTCCTCCAAGGTGGCTCACTCCAATTTGGCTCGGGCAGACAGCTATGATCTCATACTTATTGTCAACCTTCCCAACAACAGGGGCCTGGGTGCGCCCAAGTGTTTTACGAGAGCCTGAATGTACAGTAAACAAAGCCAAATAGAAGCTGACAAGCTGTGAAAAGGGAAACAGATTGTGGAAATTCTAACACCTTTTGGCTTTAACAGCTACCGACTGGTAGGTGGAGAATCTCTTGTCTGTTAAAACAGCACATGCAGGGAGCCTTTGATCCCCAGATGGCCATGTTTATTCAATGAAAGTGGATGGAGGAGAAGCAGAGAGACTTCATGGGTTTTTCTACTAAGGTAAGCATGTTCCACTACCACCACTAAAACACTAATGGCCCAAGGTTGTTTCCATATGCTGGAGAGACGTGGAGGGGAAATGGAGTTGGGCTTAAGTCCTGTGTGTAGTCAGCCAGTGTCTGTGTGTAGTCAGCCAGTGTCTGTGTGTAGTCAGCCAGTGTCTGTGTGTAGTCAGCCAGTGTCTGTGTGTAGTCAGCCAGTGTCTGTGTGTAGTCAGCCAGTGTCTGTGTGTAGTCAGCCAGTGTCTGTGTGTAGTCAGCCAGTGTCTGTGTGTAGTCAGCCAGTGTCTGTGTGTAGTCAGCCAGTGTCTGTGTGTAGTCAGCCAGTGTCTGTGTGTAGTCAGCCAGTGTCTGTGTGTAGGCAGCCAGTGTCTGTGTGTAGTCAGCCAGTGTCTGTGTGTAGTCAGCCAGTGTCTGTGTGTAGTCAGCCAGTGTCTGTGTGTAGTCAGTCAGTGTCTGTGTGTAGTCAGCCAGTGTCTGTGTGTAGTCAGCCAGTGTCTGTGTGTAGTCAGCCAGTGTCTGTGTGTAGTCAGCCAGTGTCTGTGTGTAGTCAGCCAGTGTCTGTGTGTAGTCAGCCAGTGTCTGTGTGTAGGCAGCCAGTGTCTGTGTGTAGTCAGCCAGTGTCTGTGTGTAGTCAGCCAGTGTCTGTGTGTAGTCAGCCAGTGTCTATGTGTAGTCAGCCAGTGTCTGTGTGTAGTCAGCCAGTGTCTGTGTGTAGTCAGCCAGTGTCTGTGTGTAGTCAGTCAGTGTCTGTGTGTAGTCAGTCAGTGTCTGTGTGTAGTCAGTCAGTGTCTGTGTGTAGTCAGCCAGTGTCTGTGTGTAGTCAGCCAGTGTCTGTGTGTAGTCAGCCAGTGTCTGTGTGTAGTCAGCCAGTGTCTGTGTGTAGTCAGCCAGTGTCTGTGTGTAGTCAGCCAGTGTCTGTGTGTAGTCAGCCAGTGTCTGTGTGTAGTCAGCCAGTGTCTGTGTGTAGTCAGCCAGTGTCTGTGTGTAGTCAGCCAGTGTCTGTGTGTAGGCAGCCAGTGTCTGTGTGTAGTCAGCCAGTGTCTGTGTGTAGTCAGCCAGTGTCTGTGTGTAGTCAGCCAGTGTCTGTGTGTAGTCAGTCAGTGTCTGTGTGTAGTCAGCCAGTGTCTGTGTGTAGTCAGCCAGTGTCTGTGTGTAGTCAGCCAGTGTCTGTGTGTAGGCAGCCAGTGTCTGTGTGTAGTCAGCCAGTGTCTGTGTGTAGTCAGCCAGTGTCTGTGTGTAGTCAGCCAGTGTCTGTGTGTAGGCAGCCAGTGTCTGTGTGTAGTCAGCCAGTGTCTGTGTGTAGTCAGCCAGTGTCTATGTGTAGTCAGCCAGTGTCTGTGTAGTCAGCCAGTGTCTGTGTGTAGTCAGCCAGTGTCTGTGTGTAGTCAGCCAGTGTCTGTGTGTAGTCAGTCAGTGTCTGTGTGTAGTCAGTCAGTGTCTGTGTGTAGTCAGTCAGTGTCTGTGTGTAGTCAGCCAGTGTCTGTGTGTAGTCAGCCAGTGTCTGTGTGTAGTCAGCCAGTGTCTGTGTGTAGTCAGCCAGTGTCTGTGTGTAGTCAGCCAGTGTCTGTGTGTAGTCAGCCAGTGTCTGTGTGTAGTCAGCCAGTGTCTGTGTGTAGTCAGCCAGTGTCTGTGTGTAGTCAGCCAGTGTCTGTGTGTAGGCAGCCAGTGTCTGTGTGTAGTCAGCCAGTGTCTGTGTGTAGGCAGCCAGTGTCTGTGTGTAGTCAGCCAGTGTCTGTGTGTAGTCAGCCAGTGTCTGTGTGTAGTCAGCCAGTGTCTGTGTGTAGTCAGCCAGTGTCTGTGTGTAGTCAGCCAGTGTCTGTGTGTAGTCAGTCAGTGTCTGTGTGTAGTCAGTCAGTGTCTGTGTGTAGTCAGCCAGTGTCTGGGTTAAATCCCTGGCTGCCCGGTCAACAGACAGATGTTTTACGGAGGGACATAGCTTTTTCCCCTCCGTTTCACAACAGAGTCCGGGAAGAGTCAGCAACATCTGCCGTTGCTTCCATGTGTGTCTGTTATGGTTCATTTCAAACGACACTATTCCCACAGGGAGGTGAAGGTTATTGCACTGTGAATTTGACCTATTTTAAATGGCCCCAGTCAATGAGTTTATCCCAAGGGAAAACGAACCACATGGCTAATATGCTAATACTAGCGCTTTGTTTCTTCATGTTAACGATCACCTTGTGTTTATTGTCATTTCCTCTGCGTTAAATGTCACATTTTAACATGGAGGAAAGGGACAAATGAATGCACCACTTTAACTTTTAGCGCCAAATGCTAACTCTGTCTCGACTCACATGTGTGGCGGTGCTAGCCAGCTACATGTAATTGTCTGTCTGGTGTGGGTCGTTCATGCATGTTCCCAGTCAGTTGCATTGATCGCCTCGTTGACGACCTGTCAATTCTACTTGTGCAGCGTGTGTCCTAGTTTCGCTGCCAGTCATGCGGCACGGTCCTCTTTTTAGTACTTTCCAGGGTGAGGGATGTGTCCTCTCCAGGGTGAGGAATGTGTCCTCTCCAGGGTGAGGAATGTGTCCTCTCCAGGGTGAGGAATGTGTCCTCTCCAGGGTGAGGAATGTGTCCTCTCCAGGGTGAGGAATGTGTCCTCTCCAGGTTGAGGAATGTGTCCTCTCCAGGGTGAGGAATGTGTCGTCTCCAGGGTGAGGAATGTGTCCTCTCCAGGGTGAGGAATGTGTCCTCTCCAGGGTGAGGAATGCGTCCTCTCCAGGGTGAGGAATGCGTCCTCTCCAGGGTGAGGAATGCGTCCTCTCCAGGGTGAGGAATGCGTCCTCTCCAGGGTGAGGAATGCGTCCTCTCCAGGGTGAGGAATGTGTCGTCTCCAGGGTGAGGAATGTGTCCTCTCCAGGGTGAGGAATGTGTCCTCTCCAGGGTGAGGAATGTGTCCTCTCCAGGGTGAGGAATGTGTCCTCTCCAGGGTGAGGAATGTGTCCTCTCCATGTGTCGTCTCCAGGGTGAGGAATGTGTCCTCTCCAGGGTGAGGAATGTGTCCTCTCCAGGGTGAGGAATGTGTCATCTCCAGGGTGACGAATGTGTCCTCTCCAGGGTGAGGAATGTGTCCTCTCCAGGGTGAGGAATGTGTCCTCTCCAGGGTGAGGAATGTGTCCTCTCCAGGGTGAGGGATGTGTCCTCTCCAGGGTGAGGAATGTGTCGTCTCCAGGGTGAGGAATGTGTCCTCTCCAGGGTGAGGAATGTGTCCTCTCCAGGGTGAGGAATGTGTCATCTTGGCACTGATTCCTTGAATAGGGATTCTTACCCAACTCCACTGGCACCTGCCCCACTCTGCCTCTGCTACTCTGTAAGCCCAGCTTAGTCAAGCTGCATTACCTCATTGGTCCGTTTGTTAACTTGTCTCATTGAAGAACAGAGTTTCGGGTATACAGTAACTATTTACAGGTCAAGGATACAGCAACTGCAGAGTAATGGGGATATACAGAAATGAAGAGACAGAAATGTCTGCATGCTGGCATTTTTGCCAATACACCTCAATGTCTGTTCCTATGAGCAGAATATCTATTTAAAATGCTAATAGAAGCTAATGCTGACATGCTAAGTGTTTTACAAGACCCTGAAATGCTCTTCAAAACAGGCTTAGCCATTGGGATAACTTCTCGAGCTCTTCCACAGGAGGGCTAACGTTGAAGCTGTAGATATAGCCAGCAGCATACCACCCTGCATACCACTGCTGGCTTGCTTCTGAAGCTAAGCAGGGTTGGTCCTGGTCAGTTCCTGGATGGAGACCAGATACTGCTGGAAGTGGTGTTGGAGGGCAAGTAGGAGGCACTCTTTCCTCTGGTCTAAAAAATATCCCAATGCCCCAGGGCAGTGATTGGGGACACTGCCCTGTGTAGGGTGCCGTCTTTCGGATTGGACGTTAAATGGGTGTCCTGACTCTCTGAGGTCATTAAAGATCCCATGGCACTTATCGTAAGAGTAGGGGTGTTAACCCCAGTGTCCTGGCTAAATTGCCAATCTGGCCCTCAAACCATCACGGTCACCTAATAATCCCCAGTTTACAATTGGCTCATTAATCCCCCTCCTCTCCCCTGTAACTATTCCCCAGGTTGTTGCTGCAGAACATGTTCTCAGCCAACTTTGTTGAGGCCAGCAGGGGAGTTTTGAGCGCAGCAGGGAGTGTTGAGGGCAGCAGGGAGTAGGGCAGTGTTGAGGGCAGCATTAAAGCACTTTCTCATACCGGCGTAGCTTGATCTGCTGCCCTCAGCACTCCCCTGCTATCCTCAGCGCTACCCTCAGCGCTCCCCTGCTGCCCTCAGCACGCCCCTGCTACCCTCAGCACTCCCCTGCTACCCTCAACACTCCCCTGCTATCCTCAGCACCCTCCTGCTACCCTCAGCACTCCCCTGCTATCCTCAGCACTCCCTACTACCCTCAACACTCCCTGCTGCCCTCAGCACTCCCCTGCTACACTCAACACTCCCCTGCTGCCCTCAGCACGCCCCTGCTACCCTCAACACCCTGCTATCCTCCCGGTAGCACTCTCCCTACTCTCCCGGTAGCACTCCCCTGCTACCCTCAGCACTCCCCTGTTACCCTCAGCACTCCCCTGCTACCCTCAAAACTCCCCTGCTATCCTCAGCACCCCCTGCTACCCTCAGCACTCCCCTGCTACCCTCAACACTCCCCTGCTACCCTCAGCATTCCCCCATCTTTAAAACTCCTCTTCCCCTTACAATGTAGAATTGGCCCTTATTTGCTGAGCTTAGGTTTGAAAATAAATCAAATCAGGTTTGAAGCTATTTCCTGTTGTCAGGAGGATTCCCAGTATATTACACAATGGATTCTAGTTCTATGATATTAGTCCAATGATATTCTAGATTCTAGTTTTATGATATGGGACAATATATTCTAGTTCTCTGATATTAGCCAATAGATTCTATTTCTATGGTATTACACCATGGCATTACCCTTACCTCGCTCAACATGGGGTTTGGAGGATGCAGACACACAGAAAGAGATCAAATCTGTGTCAGCGTAGTAGCACCTGGCTAGCAGTCTGGTCAGACCTCAGGGCTTATGTAGGTCTGGCATGCAGACAAACCAATCATCTGTGAATTTCTCAAAGTGGTAAAACAACATGGAGACAGAGAGACAGAGCGAGAAGACAGAGAGAGAGAGAGAGAGAGAGAGAGTGAGAGAGAGTGAGAGAGAGAGAGAGAGACAGAGTGAGAGAGAGAGAGAGAGAGAGAGAGTGAGAGAGAGTGAGAGAGAGAGAGAGAGAGAGAGAGTGAGCAAAAGAGAGAGAAAGAGAGTGAGGTTGCAAAATAAAGAAAGAAGCTGAAGAAGGTCCTGGTTTGATCATGTCAACATGATTGGATAAGGTATCACGTTCTCTAAGAGTCTATTCACTGTCCAATGGTCATAAACTGGCTGAATCAACGTTGTTTCCATGTCATTTCAACAAAAGCATTGAACGTGATGATGTTGAATCAACCTGTAAACTGATTGGATCAGCAAAACGTCATCAACGTAAGGGACTTTCAGATCTTTTTAACCTAATTCCAATGACATGGTCACACGTTTAGTTTATTTCACCTTTAATTCACAGTCGACAATTCAATCAAATGTAAATGAAAACTAGACGTTGAAATGAGGTCTGTGCCCAGTGGGGGGTGTTGTAACACATAGCTTCATCTTCTTCCTGCCACAATCTCCTGTTCTGACGAGAAGGGAGGCTGAGGGCTTTATGCTCTTGAAATCAGTATCAACCCCCCACTACCTCCAACCTCTGTCAGTCCTCTCTGACCTCAAACAACTCTCTTCCCTCTGGGGAACAGGACATTACAAATGTAAAGTGACACTTATAGTGCAGCCACTGTCGCAAGAGTAGACCTTCAACTAGTGCAATGCCCCCCAAAATCATCAACTCAAATAAATAATCATATTGCAATGCCTCCTAGCGTGACTGTCTGAGCACGATGTATACCCCAGTGATCACTTATGGGGGTTGGTTTCATAACTTGTGAATGCTCTCTCTCTCTCTCCTTTCAATATCTCCTCTTTCCTGCAGTCGCCGTTGTTCTAATACAGTCCACTGACTTACTCTCTCATACAGTAACAGCTTAGCATTCTTAGAACTGTACATTACCTATTGTCTCATCTATCTGTCTGTCTGACATTTATTTTATTTCCCTTTCTCTAATGCCTCTCTCTCTCTCTCTCTGAACATTCCCTCTCCTCTCTCTCTCCTCTTCTCCTTCCTTCTCTCTACTCTTCTCTCTCCTTCCTTCTCTCTCCTCTCTCCTCGTCTCCTTCTTCTCTCTCCTCGTCTCCCTCCTTCTCTCTCCTCGTCTCCTTCCTTCTCCCTCCTTCTCTCTCCTCGTCTCCCTCCTTCTCTCTCCTCGTCTCCTTCCTTCTCCCTCCTTCTCTCTCCTCGTCTCCTTCCTTCTCCCTCCTTCTCTCTCCTCTTCTCCCTCCTTCTCTCTCTTCTTCTGCCTCCTCTCTCCTTCTCTCTCCTTCTCTCTCCTCTTCTCCCTTCTCTATTCTCTTCTCCCTCCTTCTCTAAGCCGTGATCCTCTAAGTAAAGAAGGGACCTGGCACAGCTATCACCTCATGTGAACCCTCTCCCTTGCTGGACCCGGGGCCAAGAAGCACTGGGCTGGAATGTGAGCCCCAGCTGCCTCTCAGCTGGCTCATCCATGGTCTCCTCAGCACTGATGTTGTCTCTATTTCGCTTCGGATAAACAATAACACGGAGGGAAACCGCTCAGGTCCTTTTGCAACCGAGGGGTGTCCGAAGTGTTTGCCCGAGCGGCAGGGATTGTTTTCCACCATGTGAAGTGTCTGAGTCTACATGTCAAACTGTTGGTGGGATTAGAAGAGGGCCAGAGTTGTTTTCCACCATGTGAAGTGTCTGAGTCTACATGTCAAACTGTTGGTGGGATTAGAAGAGGGCCAGAGTTGTTTTCCACCATGTGAAGTGTCTGAGTCTACATGTCAAACTGTTGGTGGGATTAGAAGAGGGCCAGAGTTGTTTTTCACCATGTGAAGTGTCTGAGTCTACATATCAAACTGTTGGTGGGATTAGAAGAGGGCCAGAGTTGTTTTTCCACCATGTGAAGTGTCTGAGTCTACATATCAAACTGTTGGTGGGATTAGAAGAGGGCCAGAGTTGTTTTCCACCATGTGAAGTGTCTGAGTCTACATGTCAAACTGTTGGTGGGATTAGAAGAGGGCCAGAGTTGTTTTTCCACCATGTGAAGTGTCTGAGTCTACATGTCAAACTGTTGGTGGGATTAGAAGAGGGCCAGAGTTGTTTTCACCATGTGAAGTGTCTGAGTCTACATGTCAAACTGTTGGTGGGATTAGAAGAGGGCCAGAGTTGTTTTCCACCATGTGAAGTGTCTGAGTCTACATGTCAAACTGTTGGTGGGATTAGAAGAGGGCCAGAGTTGTTTTTCACCATGTGAAGTGTCTGAGTCTACATGTCAAACTGTTGGTGGGATTAGAAGAGGGCCAGAGTTGTTTTCCACCATGTGAAGTGTCTGAGTCTACATGTCAAACTGTTGGTGGGATTAGAAGAGGGCCAGAGTTGTTTTTCCACCATGTGAAGTGTCTGAGTCTACATGTCAAACTGTTGGTGGGATTAGAAGAGGGCCAGAGTTGTTTTTCCACCATGTGAAGTGTCTGAGTCTACATGTCAAACTGTTGGTGGGATTAGAAGAGGGCCAGAGTTGTTTTTCCACCATGTGAAGTGTCTGAGTCTACATGTCAAACTGTTGGTGGGATTAGAAGAGGGCCAGAGTTGTTTTCCACCATGTGATTTTGAGTCTACATGTCAAACTGTTGGTGGGATTAGAAGAGGGCCAGAGTTGTTTTCTAGTAAAAGTCAGGAAGGAATGTCAAACTGTTGGTGGGATTAGAAGACTGGCCAGAGTTGTTTTTCACCATGGAAAGAGGACAAAACAGGGCTCTCTAGAAGAGGGAGAAGTTGTTTTCTGGGAAGCGTCTGAGTCTACATTCAAACTGTTGGTGGGATTAGAAGAGGGCCAGAGTGTTTTCCACCATGTGAAGTGTCTGAAAAACATGTCAAACATGGGATAGAAGAGGGAAGTTGTTTTGTTGAATGTCTGAGTCTACAGTCAAACTGTTGGTGGGATTAGAAGAGGGCCAGAGTTGTTTTGAAACCATGTGAAGTGTCTGAGTCTACATGTCAAACTGTTGGTGGGATTAGAAGAGGCCAGAGTTGTTTTTCCACCATGTGAAGTTCTGAATACATGTCAAACTGTTGGTGGGATTAGAAGAGGGCCAGAGTTGCCTTTGTGACATCATGGAAGTTGTCTGAGTCTACATGTCAAAATTAGAAGAGGGCCAGTTGTTTTCACCTCCCATTTGAGTCTACAAGTCAAACTGAAGAGGGCCAGAGTTGTTTTCCACCATGTGAAGTGTCTGAGTCTACAGATCAAACTGATGGTGGGATTAGAAAAAGTTGTTTCCACCAGTTTGTTGACATGTCAAACTGTTGGTGGGATTAGAAGAGGGTAAGTTGTTTTCCACCATGTGAAGTGTCTGAGTCTACATGTCAAACTGATGGTGGGATTAGAAGAGGGCCAGAGTTATCACCATGTGAAGTGTCTATCCTGTCAAACTGTTCTGTGGGATTGAAGAGGGCCAGAGTTGTTTTCCACCTGAACTTGTCTGAGTTACATGTCAAACTGTTGGTGGGATTAGAAGAGGGCCAGAGTTGTTTTCCACCATGTGAAGTGTCTGAGTCTACATGTCAAACTGATCTATTAGAAGAGGGCAGAGTTGTTTTCCACACTATTTTGATCCTTTCGCGAATAAGAAAAAGGGTCAGAAATGTGTTTCTAGTAAAAGTCCAGGAAGGAATGTGTCAGTTACTACACAAACTGGCCCTGGTCACATGGAAAAGAGGACAAAACAGGGCTCTCTTTTCAGTTGAGAAATTCTGGGAATGCGTGGATGGGGCGTTGATTCCTAGTAACGCTTCAGTCGGAGGAAGAATGAAAACTCAAAACATTCAATAAAAGAATGTTCAATAGCGTCAGTCTCAGCAATATTAGTGGACGTATTTATGCTTTTGAAAACTGTAGTGGCATGCATTTTAATGTCCAATAATCTCTAAATATATTTAGCAGGATTCTAATGTCTCTGTGCTGTTGGCTTTGTGACAGTGACATGCCTTCTGTGACATCATAGGGACGTTGATTGGAATCCAGATTACTGCAATCAGAGGCAGGTACTCAGCTCCCATTTCAACAGTCACTGCAAGGGAAGTTGTCTCAACCATGTCTGCAGATCTCAGACAATCCTGTCCAATAAAAAGTCTCTCCAGTTTGTTGACATACGGTAATACGGTAATCATTTCCTAATAATACAACCTGCTGCTGTGTCGTCTATCAACATGAAGTATCCTGAGACTGGACCATTCTGTGTTGATCTGAGAGAGGTGTCAAGGGGACACATGGCTTGAACATCTAACTTGTTGTTAACAGTGTATTGTTTTGCTGGCCTTGCAAGTCGACAGCCCAAGAATGAGTCACAAGTCTTGATGGCTATTTATATAAATCAATCTATTATGAGGCTTACTGACGATGTGAAAACAAGTCACTGTTGTTCTTCCTGTGCTGTATGTTGGCTACTGTTCACTGCAAGTGTTTAACTGCTCCCACTTTTACAGTCTGATGAAAACCAGTGGGCTGTTTGGCCTCCTATCACTGTCCCACACCCAGTGAAAATGATTTCTTGGGAATTACAATTCTGTAGAGCTGGCACTTTCACAATGTATGATTTACTATAAGAAGCTTATGTGTTTATGTCCAACAGAGTAGGCTAGGAATTGAGTCAGGCAATGTCTGGGTTACCCTGACTGAATCTCCCTGACTGAATCTCCCTGACTGACTCTCACTGACTGACTCTCCCTGACTGAATCTCCCTGACTGACTCTCCCTGACTGAATCTCCCTGACTGAATCTCCCTGACTGACTCTCCCTGACTGACTCTCCCTGACTGACTCTCCCTGACTGACTCTCCCTGACTGACTCTCCCTGACTGACTCTCCTGACTGAATCTCCCTGACTGAATCTCCCTGACTGACTCTCCCTGACTGACTCTCCTGACTGACTGACTCTCCCTGAATCTCCCTGACTGACTCTCCCTGCCTGACTGACTCTCCATGACTGAATCTCCCTGACTGACTCTCCCTGCCTGACTCTCACTGACTGACTCTCCCTGACTGACTCTCCCTGCCTGACTGACTCTCCCTGCCTGACTGACTCTCCCTGACTGACTCTCCCTGCCTGACTGACTCTCCCTGCCTGACTGAATCTCCCTGACTGACTCTCCCTGACTGACTCTCCCTGACTGAATCTCCCTGCCTGACTCTCCCTGACTGACTCTCCCTGGCTGAATCTCCTGGACTGACTCTCACTGACTGACTCTCCCTGACTGAATCTCCTGACTGACTCTTCCTGACTGACTCTCACTGACTGACTCTCCCTGACTGACTCTCACTGACTGACTCTCCCTGGCTGAATCTCCTTGACTGACTCTCCCTGACTGACTCTCCCTGACTGAGCAGGCATATACTACACTTGAATTAGGACCATTCCGTCTGAGAGGCCGTCCATTTCGGTTTGGTCCACTAGAGGGTTAGCAATTTCACAACTATCAGCAAGAGTTAGAGGGAGGGATGGAGAGAAAGAGACATGGACAGAGGGAGAGATAGAGAGAGAGAGAGACAGAGAGAGAGAGAGAGAGAGAGAGAGAGAGACAGAGAGAGAGAGAGAGAGAGAGAGAGAGAGAGAGAGAGAGACAGAGAGAGAGAGACAGAGAGAGAGAGAGAGACAGAGAGAGAGAGACAGAGAGAGAGAGAGAGACAGAGAGAGAGAGAGGTCTTCCTCCTCATTAACTAGCCTACATGGTATGTGACTGGTTGGCATTGACTCTTTATCAGTGCATCTCTCTGCCCTGCAAGACAACCTCTATGGTGTGGACATACTGAGATCTCTGTTTCATACAGACAGCAGACTAAGACAACCTCTATGGTGTGGACATACTGAGATCTCTGTTTCATACAGACAGCAGACTAAGACAACCTCTATGGTGTGGACACACTGAGATCACTGTTTCATACAGACAGCAGACCAAGACAACCTCTATGGTGTGGACACACTGAGAACACTGTTTCATACAGACAGCAGACCAAGACAACCTCTATGGTGTGGACACACTGAGAACACTGTTTCATACAGACAGCAGACCAAGACAACCTCTATGTTGTGGACACACTGAGATCACTGTTTCATACAGACAGCAGACCAAGACAACCTCTATGGCGTGGACACACTGAGATCACTGTTTCATACAGACAGCAGACCAAGACAGAGATGTTCATAGATGCAACATGATAGAATAGATTAAAGTGAAATAAAGTTTCAATCAAATATATAAAGATGTAATGTCTGGAAACAAAAAGTCTACAAAGCAAAAATGTTCCTATTGAGGTTTTCTATTAAGGTTAATCTCAAGTGAATCTACAATATGTACCTACAATGGTTTTAAAACCCCAGTATGTTCACTGTACCACAGAACATTGCAAACAGACTGTTGAATAAAGTGCTATTGATATTGTGTAGCAGCAGAGACAGTCTACTGCTATATTTCCCCTGTAGTGAAGAAGAATCCCGAGCTGAGGTAGACCCCTAGTGCTCCTCTGGATGGGAGGTGTGGGCGGTAGCATTGCCCTCCCTGGCTGTGCTCGGTGCAGTCCACCCACTCCCCACACAGGGATCTGAAGCACACACTCATCTCCATCCCATTCACTGAGGACTCTCTTACTGTAGAAGCCCTCCAGTTACACAATGCAACGTGATACTACACAACACTATTATACACACAGCCAGACATCTTATAGGCTATATCTTCAAAACTGTAAATAATATGTAACACAATCTAAAACCAGCAAACCTCAGAGTAGTACAACACAACACAACCCTACAATTAACCCAACCACCTGGCATAACACTATTCAATTCACAGCTCCACCCAACACAACCCTACAGTTAACCCAACAACCTGGCATAACACTATTATAACACTAGCTCCACCCAACACAACCCTGGGACAGCACAGTGCTGTCAGCCTGCTGCATCACAACACAACCCCGGGACAGCACAGTGCTGTCAGCCTGCTGCATCACAACACAACCCCGGGACAGTACAGTGCTGTCAGCCTGCTGCATCACAACCCCACACACATAACACTATTCAATTCACAGCTCCACCCAACACAACCCTACAGTTAACCCAACAACCTGGCATGGGACAGCACAGTGCTCATTATACACACGGGACAGCAGTGCCAGCCTGCTGCATCACAACACAACCCCGGGACAGCACAGTGCTGTCAGCCTGCTGCATCACAACACAACCCCGGGACAGCACAGTGCTGTCAGCCTGCTGCATCACAACACAACCCCGGGACAGCACAGTGCTGTCAGCCTGCTGCATCACAACACAACCCCGGGACAGCACAGTGCTGTCAGCCTGCTGCATCACAACACAACCCGGGACAGCACAGTGCTGTCAGCCCGCTGCATCACAACACAACCCCGGGACAGTACAGTGCTGTCAGCCTGCTGCATCACAACACAACCCCGGGACAGCACAGTGCTGTCAGCCCGCTGCATCACAACACAACCCCAGACAGTACAGTGCTGTCAGCCCGCTGCATCGGGACAGCACAGTGCTGTCAGCCTGCTGCATCACAACACAACCCACAGCACACTGTCAGCCTGCTGCATCACAACACAACCCCGGGACAGTACAGTGCTGTCAGCCTGCTGCATCACAACACAACCCCGGGACAGCACAGTGCTGTCAGCCTGCTGCATCACAACACAACCCCTGGACAGCACAGTGCTGTCAGCCTGCTGCATCACAACACGATGAGAGATAACACTGCTTACCTAAATTCCATGTTGCTTAGCACCAGCTGCTGTTCCAGTGAGAAACCCGACCAATCCAACGCATGCTGCCTGACATGGTTCTCTTAAATTCATGCCACTAGACGTGGCACTTACTCAACCCTAAACCCCTCCCACCTCACACACACAACACACACACACACACACACACACACAGACTCACACACACACACACACACACACACACACACACACACACACACACACACACACACACACACACACACACACACACACACACACACACACACACACACAAGGCACGCAAACATACATGCTGCATGCACACTCACAAACATACACACACACACACACACACGTACACGCTACATGAGACACCAGTGATTTCAACAGATCAGGATAATGTAAGGCCCACATCCATCTTCCTCCATCATCTCTCTGTGTTTCTTCCTCAACAACTGTTTCTAATGACATGGTGTATGAAGCCCCCCAGGTGACTAAGCCTTGCTACCTCTCTCTATAGGACCACGGGTTTGTCTTCCTGCTCTGTCAGTAATACATGACTGTCTTCCTGCTCTGTCAGTAATAAATGTCTGTCTTCCTACTCTGTCAGTAATACATGACTGTCTTCCTGCTCTGTCAGTAATACATGTCTGTCTTCCTACTCTGTCAGTAATACATGACTGTCTTCCTGCTCTGTCAGTAATACATGACTGTCTTCCTACTAGGTCAGTAATACATGACTGTCTTCCTACTCTGTCAGTAATAAATGACTGTCTTATACTCTGTCAGTAATACATGACTGTCTTCCTACTCTGTCAGTAATACATGACTGTCTTCCTACTCTGTCAGTAATACATGACTGTCTTCCTACTCTGTCAGTAATACATGACTGTCTTCCTACTCTGTCAGTAATACATGACTGTCTTCCTACTCTGTCAGTAATACATGTCTGTCTTCCTACTCTGTCAGTAATACATGACTGTCTTCCTACTCTGTCAGTAATAAATGTCTGTCTTCCTACTCTGTCAGTAATACATGACTGTCTTCCTGCTCTGTCAGTAATACATGTTTGTCTTCCTGCTCTGTCAGTAATACATGACTGTCTTCCTACTCTGTCAGTAATACATGACTGTCTTCCTACTCTGTCAGTAATACATGACTGTCTTCCTGCTCTGTCAGTAATAAATGTCTGTCTTCCTGCTCTGTCAGTAATACATGACTGTCTTCCTACTCTGTTAGTAATAAACTGTCTTCCTACTCTGTCAGTAATACATGACTGTCTTCCTACTCTGTCAGTAATACATGACTGTCTTCCTACTCTGTCAGTAATACATGACTGTCTTCCTACTCTGTCCTACATGACTGTCTTCCTACTCTGTCAGTAATACATGACTGTCTTCCTACTCTGTCAGTAATACATGACTGTCTTCCTACTCTGTCAGTAATACATGACTGTCTTCCTTCTCTGTTAGTAATACATGACTGTCTTCCTACTCTGTTAGTAATACATGACTGTCTTCCTACTCTGTTAGTAATACATGACTGTCTTCCTACTCTGTCAGTAATACATAATTGTCTTCCTACTCTGTTAGTAATACATGACTGTCTTCCTACGCTGTCAGTAATACATGACTGTCTTCCTACTCTGTCAGTAATACATGACTGTCTTCCTACTCTGTTAGTAATACATGACTGTCTTCCTACTCTGTCAGTAATACATGTCTGTCTATATACTCTCTTCCTACTCTGTCAGTAATACATGACTGTCTTCCTACTCTGTCAGTAATACATGTCTGTCTGTCTTCCTACTCTGTCAGTAATACATGACTGTCTTCCTACTCTGTCAGTAATACATGACTACATGACTGTCTTCCTACTCTGTCAGTAATACATGACTCTCTTCCTACTCTGTCAGTAATACATGACTGTCTTCCTACTCTGTCAGTAATACATGTCTGTCTTTATTCTTCTGCTGTGACCCAAGGAACTTTTCAGATGCATTGCTCATCAAATATGTCCCGGACTGGAATGCTTGGGAATAGCATTTTCCCAGCAGATTCCGATCAGGTGGAAACAGATGACTTATGCTTCCTGGTCTACCTCTATGATCTACGCCCATAAAGAAAAGCCGGATCAATCATGGGAGACGTGTTTAACAGAACTGGTCCTCTCTGCTGGTGACACATTCCCAATGATGCCTCAAAACCAATGCTATTGTTAAATACTCTACATGTCTTCCACACTCGAACTCTGAGTCAGTCATAAGGCTCTGCTAATCTTTACCTTACAGTCAGGAGTCAGATACAGCTAATGTTCCCAGGTGGCTTTAATGCAGTTTTGTTATAATTTGTCATGATATTTTGACCATTGAAGTATTACATTCTAATTCACAGAGAGAGAGAGAGAGAGAGAGAGAGAGAGAGAGAGAGAGAGAGAGAGAGAGAGAGAGAGAGAGAGAGAGAGAGAGAGAGAGAGAGAGAGAGAGACACAGATAGGGGTCTTTGGAGAGAGTGTGTAGGAAAGAGTCCCCCGTGGCTGTTTATCCCCCTTGTCTCAATGCTCTCATCCACCAGTGCCCTACTGATACAAACAGGAAGTACATCCTGTGACCTGATAGCTGGAAGACACAGGAACACACACGCACACATGGACAGTCTGGAACACTCAGCTGGAGGGACACAGAGATGGACAGACTGACACACGCGCACAGACTGACAGACAGAGTCACACAGGAGGGATTTGGAATCTCGGCTGGAGGGAAATGGCACAATCATAAAACACCACTTTCTCCTTCGTCCCTTTTTCCCGGATGTTCCCGGTCTTTCTTCCTGTAGGGACAGGCACTCTGAAAAGGACGCAGTCTTTAAGAATACAGATGGTTCCCCTTTCTTCCTGTAGGGTCCCCATGGGCACTCCGAAAGGACTACAGTCTTTTACCACAGGAACATGGAGTCTGGAATGGTTCCCCTTTCTTCTGTAGGGTCCCCATGGGACTCTCTGAAAGGACTACAGTCTTTTAGAATAGGGAGTGGACTTCCCCTTTCTTCCTGTTTTCCATGGGCACTCTGAAAGGACTAGTTTATAAATGACATGTAGAATAGGGAGTGGAATGGTTCTTTCTTCCTGTAGGGTCCCCATGGGCACTCTGAAAAGGACTACAGTCTTTTAGAATAGTGGAATGGTTCCCCTTTCTTCCTGTGGATGGGCATGGTTCCCTTTCTTCCTGTAGGGTCCCCATGGGCACTCTGAAAAGGACTACAGTCTTTTAGAATAGGGAGTGGAATGGTTCCCTTTCTTCCTGTAGGGTCCCCATGGGCACTCTGAAAAGGACTACAGTCTTTAGAATAGGGAGTGGAATGGTTCCCCTTTCTTCCTGTAGGGTCCCCATGGGCACTCTGAAAAGGACTACAGTCTTTTAGAATAGGGAGTGGAATGGTTCCCCTTTCTTCCTGTAGGGTCCCCATGGGCACTCCGAAAAGGACTACAGTCTTTTAGAATAGGAGTGGAATGGTTCCCCTTTCTTCCTGTAGGGTCCCCATGGGCAGGGAAGGTTCCCCTTTCTTCCTTTAGTGGAATAGGGAGTGGAATGGTTCCCTTTCTTCCTGTAGTGTTACCAGAATGCACTTTTGTCAGTCCTTCTGAATAGAAGTCATATTTTAGGACGATGAATTATGGAATGGTAAACAAAGTTCTTAGAGGACTGGAGAATCACACACTCACACAAATGCACTTTTTCCCTGACTGTTCACATTTTAGGACGATGACTGTATCTCTGTCTTCCTCTGTCTCACACACATAAACACACACACTCACACAAACACTTTCCCTGACTGTTCACACAGGCACAATACTGTATCTCTGTCTTCCTCTGTCTCACACACATAAACACACACACTCACACACATACACACATTCACGTACATATACCCACTCACGCACATACACACAGAGAGTGCTGTGAGGCAACACTCAGACAGGCAATGAGCTCATCTGATCTGAATGTCTTCTCAGAATTAATGCACTTCTCGTGACCTCCTCTCTTTTCCTCTCTCTCTTTATCCATCCTCCCCGTCTCTCTCTCTCTCTCTCGCTTTCTCTCTCACTCTGTCTCTCCATATCTCTCTCTCTCTCTATATATATATATATATCTCTCTATCAATTCAATTCAATTCAATTCAATTGACTTTATTGGCATGGCAAGTTAAATGACATTGTTAAAGTATACATACTTGGTGGGACCAACAGCAATAATAATAGTAGTAGTGGACATGGGTTTACCATTAACAGCAACTACAACAACAATATTAATGAGAACAACAATACATTAAAGCAATGGTAGTAGACCAGTGTCAACATGACTGAGAAGACACATGACCTGGTAGTAGACCAGTGTCAACATGACTGAGAAGACACATGACCTGGTAGTAGACCAGTGTCAACATGACTGAAGGCACATGACATGGTAGTAGACCAGTGTCAACATGACTGAAGACACATGACCTGGTAGTAGACCAGTGTCAACATGACTGAGAAGGCACATGACATGGTAGTAGACCAGTGTCAACATGACTGAGAAGACACATGACCTGGTAGTAGACCAGTGTCAACATGACTGAGAAGACACATGACCTGGTAGTAGACCAGTGTCAACATGACTGAGAAGACACATGACATGGTAGTAGACCAGTGTCAACATGACTGAGAAGACACATGACATGGTAGTAGACCAGTCTCAACATGACTGAGAAGACACATGACCTGGTAGTAGACCAGTGTCAACATGACTGAGAAGGCACATGACATGGTAGTAGACCAGTGTCAACATAACTGAGAAGACACATGACCTGGTAGTAGACCAGTCTCAACATGACTGAGAAGACACATGACATGGTAGTAGACCAGTGTCAACATGACTGAGAAGACACATGACATGGTAGTAGACCAGTGTCAACATGACTGAGAAGACACATGACATGGTAGTAGACCAGTCTCAACATGACTGAGAAGACACATGACCTGGTATGAAAGACAAAACTAAACTAAATGGGGAATATTACTGACATTACATTGCACTTTTCCCTGGCTGTCCATCAGGTTGGGGTGGCAGGGTAGCCTAGTGGTTAGAGCATTGGACTAGTAACCAGAAGGTTGCAAGTTCAAATCCCTGAGCTGATAAGGTACAAATCTGTCATTCTGCCCCTGAACAGGCAGTTAACCCACTGTTCCTAGGCCCTCATTGAAAAGAAGAATTTGTTCTTAACTGACTTGCCTAGTTAAATAAAGATGAAAAAAACATATATTTTGCTGCCAAAACCGCACATTTTGGCTTTTCACCCAATAAATATTAAATATTTTAGATGAATCTTTTACAGTTTAGAATTCTTTGTATTGAATTATAATTTTGTGAAAGAAATATTCTCTTAGGTCTGAGTATTTGTCACAGAGTAATAGGAAATGCAGTTCTGTCTTTACCTCTCCCCTGGAGCAGAGTGAGCACAGTCTGTCCTCTCTGGGCAGCCAGGTTGCCTGTGACGACCGGTCTCTGTTTGTATTTGTATTTTTGTATTTATTAGTGATCCCCATTAGTTCCTGCCAAAGCAGCAGCTACTCTTCCTGGGGTTTATTAGTGATCCCCATTAGTTCCTGCCAAAGCAGCAGCTACTCTTCCTGGGGTTTATTAGTGATCCCCATTAGCAGCAGCTTCTTCCTGGGGTTTATTAGTGATCCCCATTAGCCAGCAGCAGCTACTCTTCCTGGGGTTTATTAGTGATCCCCATTAGTTCCTGCCAAAGCAGCAGCTACTCTTCCTGGTGTTTATTAGTGATCCCCATTAGTTCCTGCCAAAGCAGCAGCTACTCTTCCTGGGGTTTATTAGTGATCCCCATTAGTTTATTAGTTCCCTGCCAAAGCAGCAGCTACTCTTCCTGGGGTTTATTAGTGATCCCCATTAGTTCCTGCCAAAGCAGCAGCTACTCTTCCTGGGGTTTATTAGTGATCCCCATTAGTTCCTGCCAAGCAGCAGCTACTCTTCCTGGGGTTTATTAGTGATCCCCATTAGTTCCTGCCAAAGCAGCAGCTACTCTTCCTGGGGTTTATTAGTGATCCCCATTAGTTCCTGCCAAAGCAGCAGCTACTCTTCCTGGGGTTTATTAGTGATCCCCATTAGTTCCTGCCAAAGCAGCAGCTCTCTTCCTGGGGTTTATTAGTGATCCCCATTAGTTCCTGCCAAAGCAGCAGCTACTTCTGGGGTTTATTAGTGATAATTGTATAAACATTAAAGCAGTTCATACAATTTCAAAACATTACAGTACATTCATAGATTTCACAACACACCAAGTTCTCTCAGGCCCTACCACTAGCACATATCTACAGTACTAAATCCATGTATATGTACAGTGCATATGTTATCGTGTGTGTTTGTGTGTGTGCCAATGTTTGTGTGACTTCACAGTCCCTGCTGTTCCATAAGGTGTTTTTTAAATCTAATTTTACTGCTTGCGTCAGTTACTTGATGTGGAATAGAGTTCCATGTAATCATGGCTCTGTGTAGTACTGTGTGCCTCCCGTAGTCTGTTCTGGACTTGGGGACTGTGAAGAGACCTTTTGTGGCATGTCTTGTGGGGTATGCATGGGTGTCCGAGCTGTGTGCCAGTAGTTTAGACAGACAGTTCGGTGCATTCAACATGTCAATACCTCTCATAAATAAAAGTAGTGATGAAGTCAATCTCTCCTCTACTTTGAGCCAGGAGAGACTGATATGCATATTATTCATATTAGCTCTCTGTGTACGTCCAAGGGCCAGCCGTGCTGCTCTGTTCTGAGCCAATTGCAATTTTCCTAAGTCCTTTTTTGTGGCACCTGACCACACGACTGAACAGTGGTCAAGGTGCGACAAAACTAGGGCCTGTAGGACCTGCCTTGTTGATAGTGTTGTTAAGAAGGTAGAAACTAGGCCTTGTTGATAGTATTGTTAAGAAGGACCTGTAGGACTTGTTGATAGTGTTGTTAAGAAGGTAGAAACTAGGGCCTGTAGGACCTGCCTTGTTGATAGTGTTGTTAAGAAGGTAGAAACTAGGCCCTGTAGGACCTGCCTTGTTGATAGTGTTGTTAAGAAGGTAGAAACTAGAAACTAGGGCCTGTAGGACCTGCCTTGTTGATAGTGTTGTTAAGAAAGGTAGAAACTAGGGCCTGTAGGGCCTGTAGGACCTGCCTTGTTGATAGTGTTGTTAAGAAGGTAGAAACTAGGACCTGTAGGACCTGCCTTGTTGATAGTGTTGTTAAGAAGGTAGAAACTAGGGCCTGTAGGACCTGCCTTGTTGATAGTGTTGTTAAGAAGGTAGAAACTAGGACCTGTAGGACCTGCCTTGTTGATAGTGTTGTTAAGAAGGTAGAAACTAGGGCCTGTAGGACCTGCCTTGTTGATAGTGTTGTTAAGAAGGTAGAAACTAGGGCCTGTAGGACCTAGGGCCTTAGGACTTGTTGATAGTGTTGTTAAGAAGGTAGAAACTGCCTTGTTGACAGTGTTGTTAAGAAGGTAGAGCATCACTTTATTATAGACAGACTTCTGCCCATCTTAGCTACTACTGCATCAATATGTTTTGACCATAACAGTTTACAACCCAGGGTTACTCCAAGCAGTTTAGTCATCTCAACTTGCTCAATTTCCACATTATTTATTACAAGATTTAGTTGAGGTTTAGGGTTTAGTGAGTGTTTTGTTCCAAAAACAATGCTTTTAGTTTTAGAAATATTTAGGGCTAACTTATTCCTTGCCACCCACTCTGAAACTAACTGCAGCTCTTTGTTGACTGTTGCTGTCATTCCAGTCGCTGTAGTAGCTGACGTCCCCAAGTTGCTGTTAACAAAAATTCCTCTGTATTTACTTGGGTCAAATTTGTCCCCCTTTTTATAGATTGGTGTGATCAATCCTTGATTCCAAATATCAGGAAAAATACCTGCAGTGAGGATAATGTTGAAGAGTTTGAGTATAGCTAATTTTAATTTGTGCTGTGTATATTTGATCATTTCATTTAAAATACCATCAGCACCACAGGCCTTTTTGGGTTGGAGTGTGCATCGTTTTTCCAACAATTCTTCTTCTGTATTTGAGGTATCCACAGGATTCTGATAGTCTTTGACTGCTGATTCAAGGATTTGTCATTTTGTCTTGGCTCTATCTCTCAGCAGGTTGTCAGAGAACGGGGCCTACAGTTGCTAGGCTGGCCCATTGAAGCTCCAGTATAGTGTGTCTGCCTTGCCACCAGTGGGTGTATCAGACATTAAACTTGACAAATGGCCCATCGTCTGAATCAGACTCAATTAAGATTTAATATGTGGCTGACACATTATGACACTCACCTGGACTCCTTCACCTCCTTGACTACCTTCCCTATATATGTCACTCCCTTTGGTTCCTTCCCTATATATGTCACTCCCTTTGGTTCCTTCCCTATATATGTCCCTCCCTTTGGTTCATTCCCTATATATGTCACTCCCTTTATGTCCCTCCCTTTGGTTTCCCTATATATGTCACTCCCTTTGGTTCCTTCCCTGTATATGGTTCCCTTTGGTTCCTTCCCTATATATGTCCCTCCCTTTGGTTCATTCCCTGTATATGTCACTCCCTTTGGTTCCTGCCCTATATATGTCCCTCCCTTTGGTTCCTGTCCTCCCTTTGGTTCCTGCCCTATATGTATGTCCCTCCCTTTGGTTATTCCCTATATATGTCACTCCTTTGGTTCCTGCCCTATATATGTCACTCCTTTGGTTCCTGCCTTTGGTTCCTTTGGTTCCTGCCCTTTGTCCCTCCTTTGGTTCCCCTATATATGTCACTCCCTTTGGTTCCTGCCCTATATATGTCACTTTGGTTCCTGCCCTTTGTCACTTCCTTTGGTTCCTGCCCTATATATGTCCTGGTTCCTTCCCTTTGGTTCCTGCCCTATATATGTCACTCCCTTTGGTTCCTGCCCTATATATGTCACTCCCTTTGGTTCCTTCCCTATATATGTCATGCCTTTGGTTCCTGCCCTATATATGTCACTCCTTTGGTTCCTGCCCTATATATGTCACTCCCTTTGGTTCCTGCCCTATATATGTCACTGCCTTTGGTTCCTGCCCTATATATGTCACTGCCTTTGGTTCCTGCCCTATATATGTCACTCCCTTTGGTTCCTGCCCTATATATGTCACTGCCTTTGGTTCCTGCCCTATATATGTCACTCCCTTTGGTTCCTGCCCTATATATGTCACTGCCTTTGGTTCCTGCCCTATATATGTCACTGCCTTTGGTTTCCTTCCCTATATATGTCACTGCCTTTGGTTCCTTCCCTATATATGTCACTGCCTTTGGTTCCTGCCCTATATATGTCACTGCCTTTGGTTCCTTGCCCTATATATGTCACTGCCTTTGGTTCCTTCCCTATATATGTCACTGCCTTTGGTTCCTTCCCTATATATGTCACTCCCTTTGGTTCCTGCCCTATATATGTCACTTTGTTCCTGCCCTATATATGTCATTGCCTTATGGTTCCTGCCCTATATATGTCACTGCCTTTGGTTCCTTCCCTATATATGTCACTCCCTTTGGTTCCTGCCCTATATATGTCACTGTCACCCTTTGGTTCCTGCCCTATATGTCACTCCCTTTGGTTCCTTCCCTATATATGTCACTGCCTTTGGTTCCTTGCCCTATATATGTCACTCCCTTTGGTTTTGCCTTTGGTTCCTGCCCTATATATGTCACTCCTTTGGTTCCTGCCCTATATATGTCACTGCCTTTGGTTCCTGCCCTATATGTCACTGCCTTTGGTTCCTGCCCTATATATGTCACTGCCTTTGGTTCCTTCCCTATATATGTCACTGCCTTTGGTTCCTGCCCTATATATGTCACTCCCTTTGGTTCCTGCCCTATATATGTCACTCCCTTTGGTTCCTTCCCTATATATGTCACTCCCTTTGGTTCCTTGCCCTATATATGTCACTCCCTTTGGTTCCTTCCCTATATATGTCACTCCCTTTGGTTCCTGCCCTATATATGTCACTGCCTTTGGTTCCTGCCCTATATATGTCACTGCCTTTGGTTCCTGCCCTATATATGTCACTCCCTTTGGTTCCTTCCCTATATATGTCACTGCCTTTGGTTCCTGCCCTATATATGTCACTGCCTTTGGTTCCTTCCCTATATATGTCACTCCCTTTGGTTCCTGCCCTATATATGTCACTCCCTTTGGTTCCTGCCCTATATATGTCACTCCCTTTGGTTCCTGCCCTATATATGTCACTCCCTTTGGTTCCTTCCCTATATATGTCACTGCCTTTGGTTCCTTCCCTATATATGTCACTGCCTTTGGTTCCTTCCCCCAGTCGTCTTTGTTTCTGTTTCTGTTTCTAGTCTGAGCATTGTTTCTGTTTCTTGTTATCTTTCGTTTATTCATTACATTTATTCACTCCCTGAACTTGCTTTCTGACTCTCAGCATTGCACACGTTACACTCTAACCACATGGGTGCTTTAGACCAGATTATAATGTGACAATCCCATAATTGGGAAACTGAATTGTAAACACAAGCTAAGTAAAGATGAGAATTGAACGCCACTCAGGGTTAAAGGCTGACTGTAACGGCTGTTTTCTTCATTAGAAAAGGCACAAGTATGTGTGTGAATTTTCCCTGAATCTTTTCTGTATTTCTGTACTTCGGTGTGTGTGTGTGTGTGTGTGTGTGTGTGTGTGTGTGTGTGTGTGTGTGTGTGTGTGTGTGTGTGTGTGTGTGTGTGTGTGTGTGTGTGTGTGTCATTAGGTACACAGAGAATCAGTGATCACTGTGCTGACTCCCTTGAGTGTTGGTTTGGTGGGTTGTATTCATGTCTAACTGAACAATAGAGCTGTCCAAATCTGGGACTGACGCCCCCAGTGTTGGTTTGGTGGGTTGTATTCATGTCTAACTGTCTCCCTCCCTCCCTCCCTCCCTCCCTCCCTCCCTCCCTCCCTCCCTCCCTCCCTCCCTCCCTCCCTCCCTCCCTCCCTCCCTCCCTCCCTCCCTCCTTACAAATCCTGGCACACAGCTTTGTCTTTGGTATTTAACCAAAAACAAGTATAGCGTTTTAGTTTTCTCTGAGAACCCCAGCAGTTGGAGGAACAGGATTTTCAACATCAACACAAGAGGTCTGTATCACTTCTAGCTCTTGCCTTTTGGGTTGTCTTTGTTCATTTGAATAAATCTCTCCAGCTTGGATTCTGCTTTGAATTTCAAACGGCAATCAAGCCCCCCAAGCCACGGTCTCCGCAAGTTGGCAGTGGGACTGAATGACCTCAACCTTCTGGAAGGGTCAGTTTCCTGTGCTGAGCGGTCCCATGGCGGCCTTTACGTGTGTTCCCCAGAGCCCTCAGAGATTCCAAGCCAAGCAGGAACTCACGCAGGGTAACTCTAGGCAACGATTGATGGAGAAGCTAGCATATATCCCCGTGGTTGGAGGGCATCTCAGTGGGTGATTGAGAAGCAGAACACTACAGATACTGTAGAGTTGATTCTTCTTTCAACTTTCAACTGTGAGATGGGAGCAGCTGCCAGCTGCAGGGTTTTCCTTGAGAACTAACATCAAGTTGAATGTGCTCATTAGTGAAAATGTTGTGGATTCACTCACACAGACATGAACACACAGACATGAACACACAGAAATGAACATACAGACATGAAAACACAGATATGAACATACAGACATGAAAACACAGATATAAACACATGGCAAGTAGCCTAGTAGTTAGAGCGTTGGACTAGTAACCGAAAGGTTGCAAGATCGAATCCCAGAGCTGACAAGGTAAAAATCTGTTGTTCTGCCCCTGAACAAGGCAGTTAACCAGCTGTTCCTAAGCTGTCATTGAAAATAAGATTGTGTTCTTATTAACTGACTTGCCTAGTTAAATGAAGGTAAAAAAAACAGACATGAACATTTAGACATGATCATACAATGTTTGCACAGGCGAACAAACATACACACACGTTTGCTTACGTTCAGAGGCCATCTGCATTACCCCCCACACACACCTGTACCTACATACATTTACTGATGCATGGTCATCATCATCTTTCATCCTTCACTTAACTACCGATCTACATACACACATACACACACACACAGCCAGCAGGTTAGAACACAGTCTCCCACCATAAAAGTGTTTTGATATCAGTCATTGGTGACAAATGTTTTACGGAACCAAAAAATAATACAATAAAATTATTTTTAAATGTTTAAGGATTTTTTTGCCTTTTCTCGAAAAATATACAGTGATTACTGCTCAGTACACCATAATATGTTAGAGGCTTATTTCAACGTTACACAT
>NW_024609678.1:292500-302713 GCF_018296145.1 Oncorhynchus tshawytscha
AACCTCACAGAACTCTAACTAGATCTACAATACTGAACCTCACAGAACTCTAACTAGATCTACAATACTGAACCTCACAGAACTCTAAGTAGGTCTACAATACTGAACCTCACAGAACTCTAACTAGATCTACAACACTGAACCTCACAGAACTCTAAGTAGGTCTACAATACTGAACCTCACAGAACTCTAACTAGATCTACAATACTGAACCTCACAGAACTCTAACTAGGTCTACAATACTGAACCTCACAGAACTCTAACTAGATCAACAATACTGAACCTCACAGAACTCTAACTAGATCTACAATACTGAACCTCACAGAACTCTAACTAGATCTACAATACTGAACCTCACAGAACACTAACTAGATCTACAATACTGAACCTCACAGAACACTAACTAGATCTACAATACTGAACCTCACAGAACACTAACTAGATCTACAATACTGAACCTCACAGAACACTAACTAGATCTACAATACTGAACCTCACAGAACACTAACTAGATCTACAATACTGAACCTCACAGAACACTAACTAGATCTACAATACTGAACCTCACAGAACACTAACTAGATCTACAATACTGAACCTCACAGAACTCTAACTAGATCTACAATACTGAACCTCACAGAACACTAACTAGATCTACAATACTGAACCTCACAGAACACTAACTAGATCTACAATACTGAACCTCACAGAACTCTAACTAGATCTACAATACTGAACCTCACAGAACACTAACTAGATCTACAATACTGAACCTCACAGAACACTAACTAGATCTACAATACTGAACCTCACAGAACACTAACTAGATCTACAATACTGAACCTCACAGAACTCTAACTAGATCTACAATACTGAACCTCACAGAACTCTAACTAGATCTACAATACTGAACCTCACAGAACACTAACTAGATCTACAATACTGAACCTCACAGAACTCTAACTAGATCTACAATACTGAACCTCACAGAACTCTAACTAGATCTGCAATACTGAACCTCACAGAACTCTAACTAGATCTACAATACTGAACCTCACAGAACTCTAACTAGATCTACAATACTGAACCTCACAGAACTCTAACTAGATCTACAATACTGAACCTCACAGAACTATAACTAGATCTACAATACTGAACCTCACAGAACTCTAACTAGAACTACAATACTGAACTCACAGAACTCTAACTAGATCTACAATACTGAACCTCACAGAACACTAACTAGATCTACAATACTGAACCTCACAGAACTCTAACTAGATCTACAATACTGAACCTCACAGAACACTAACTAGATCTACAATACTGAACCTCACAGAACTCTAACTAAATCTACAATACTGAACCTCACAGAACTCTAACTAGATCTACAATACTGAACCTCAAGAACTCTAACTAGATCTACAATACTGAACCTCACAGAACACTAACTAGATCTACAATACTGAACCTCACAGAACTCTAACTAGATCTACAACACTGAACCTCACAGAACACTAACTAGATCTACAATACTGAACCTCACAGAACTCTAACTAGATCTACAACACTGAACCTCACAGAACTCTAACTAGATCTACAATACTGAACCTCACAGAACTCTAACTAGATCTACAATACTGAACCTCACAGAACTCTAACTAGATCTACAATACTGAACCTCACAGAACTCTAACTAGATCTACAACACTGAACCTCACAGAACTCTAACTAAATCTACAATACTGAACCTCACAGAACTCTAACTAGATCTACAATACTGAACCTCACAGAACACTAACTAGATCTACAATACTGAACCTCACAGAACTCTAACTAGATCTACAACACTGAACCTCACAGAACTCTAACTAAATCTACAATACTGAACCTCACAGAACTCTAACTAGATCTACAATACTGAACCTCACAGAACTCTAACTAGATCTACAATACTGAACCTCACAGAACTCTAACTAGATCTACAATACTGAACCTCACAGAACTCTAAGTAGGTCTACAATACTGAACCTCACAGAACACTAACTAGATCTACAATACGGAACCTCACAGAACTCTAACTAGATCTACAATACGGAACCCTACAGAACTCTAACTAGATCTACAATACGGAACCCCACAGAACTCTAACTAGATCTACAATACGGAACCTCACAGAACTCTAACTAGATCTACAATACGGAACCCCACAGAACTCTAACTAGATCTACAATACGGAACCTCACAGAACTCTAACTAGATCTACAATACGGAACCTCACAGAACTCTAACTAGATCTACAATACGGAACCTCACAGAACTCTAACTGGATCTAGAACCACCAGCTAAATTCAAACCCTGCTGTATCTTGCTACAGCCCAAGTTTCAATCCCCAAGTCAACTCACACCAGATCCCCATCCTCTCATGAGTCTGTAGTACAATACTGTATGATATCAACAGTCAGCTAAAGTCTAAGCACTGCTGTGTGTCCCTGTTTTGACCTGCAACTGTGGTACTGACTTTCACCCCAGTAGACACACGCAAGCTCTTCCACCTGCTCCTCTAGCTGTACAGCAGTGCACATGTCCGTAGTACAATACTACACCATGAGCAGCTGTCCCAGGTAGAGCTGAAACCCTCTGTCCCAGTCCTGCCTGGTAACAGGACTGTTAGTGTGAAGGACACGTACAGTACAAGACAGCCAAACTACTGCAACCCATGTGTTGCTGAGCCCCAAACCAGCCATGTCCTGTCTCAACTGTCACCCAACCCCACATCTCTCCTTCTTCCCAGGTTTGTCCTCTTACCTTTGTAACAGTCATGCAGAGGCAGTGGGCGAGGAGCGGAGCGGTGTCCACTTAAACCAAAGCTGTAATACGCTGCAGGAGTGAGAGAGAGGAGATCTCTGCTGAGCACGCACAGAGAGAGAGAGAGGAGAGCTCTGCTGAGCACGCACAGAGAGAGAGACAGAGAGAGAGAGAGGAGAGCTCTGCTGAGCACGCACAGAGAGAGAGAGGAGAGCTCTGCTGAGCACGCACAGAGAGAGAGAGAGAGAGAGAGAGAGAGAGAGAGAGAGAGGAGAGCTCTGCTGAGCACGCACAGAGAGAGCTAGAGAGAGAGAGAGAGAGGGAGAGAGCTAGAGAGAGAGAGAGAGAGAGAGAGAGAGAGAGGAGGGGGAAAAGCCGGGTTACTGTGTGTCTCCCGCTAAGTGGTGTTGCTGCTGTTGCCCAGTCCTGCTGTTGCCGAGTGCTGCAGTGAAGTAACAGGAGGGAGGCAGCGTGTGGTTACTACAACAGGAAAAGGCTCTGCTCTGCTCCGTTCCCCTCCCTCTCCCCCTCCGGTCCCCCCTCTCAGTCCTCCTACACACCCACACTGGCTGCACTCCTCTCTCTCTCTCCCTCATCCTGTTCTTTTTCTGCCAATCTGATTACAGACTAGCTAATGAAGCTTATTGATGTTTAGAGGGATGGAGGGAATGGTGTTGCCTGGGACAGGAGAAGGCTGCAGTGGAAAAGAGAGAGAGGGAGGCAGAGCCCAAAGAGCTGTGTGCTGTGTCGCAGTCTACTGCCTGGGCTCTGAGTGCCAAAAGGCTGCACGTCAGCTAGTACGTGTGTGGGGAAGAGAGTGTGAGAGAGGGAGTGATGGAGAGAGAGGAGAGAGGAGTGATGGAGAGAGAGAAGAGAGAGGGCGTGATGGAGAGAGAGGGAGTGATGGAGAGAGAGGAGAGAGGAGTGATGGAGAGAGGAGTGATGGAGAGAGAGGGAGTGATGGAGAGAGAAGAGAGAGGAGTGATGGAGAGAGAGGGAGTGATGGAGAGACAAGAGAGAGGAGTGATGGAGAGAGGAGTGATGGAGAGAGAGGGAGTGATGGAGAGAGAGTAGAGAGAGGGGGTGATGGAGAGAGGAGCGAGAGGGAGTGATGGAGAGAGAGGAGAGAGGAGTGATGGAGAGAGAGGAGAGAGGAGTGATGGAGAGAGGAGTGATGGAGAGAAAGATGGAGGGCAGGATTCAGTTCACTTTTAACCTTGTTCTGGAAATGTATAGTGGGTAAGAAATATTTAGATAGAATGATTAAATGGCACAACACACACACACAAGTACTCAGACATGGTACTGAACTTCTTAATCCAAAATGCTGACATTATTGAGAGCCAGCAACATACACGTCACTTCACTTAACTTCACTACACATAGTGTGTTTTACCATTTATTAGAAAATATTAAAATGCATAGTGTTGGAGTTAGGACTCTGCTCCTTCAGGGCAGCTCACTGCCAGAGCTAAGAGTTAGGATTCTGCTTCAGGGCCTTGCCAGAGACAAGGCAGCTTCAGGGCACTGCCAGAGCCAAGAGTTAGGACTCTGCTCCTTCAGGGCAGCTCACTGCCAGAGCCAAGAGTTAGGACTCTGCTCCTTCAGGGCAGCTCACTGCCAGAGCCAAGAGTTAGGATTCTGCTCCTTCAGGGCAGCTCACTGCCAGAGACAAGAGTTAGGACTCTGCTCCTTCAGGGCAGCTCACTGCCAGAGCCAAGAGTTAGGACTCTGCTCCTTCAGGGCAGCTCACTGCCAGAGCCAAGAGTTAGGACTCTGCTCCTTCAGGGCAGATCACTGCCAGAGACAAGAGTTAGGACTCTGCTCCTTCAGGGCAGCTCACTGCCAGAGACAAGAGTTAGGACTCTACTCCTTCAGGGCAGCTCACTGCCAGAGACAAGAGTTAGGACTCTACTCCTTCAGGGCAGCTCACTGCCAGAGCCAAGAGTTAGGACTCTACTCCTTCAGGGCAGCTCACTGCCAGAGACAAGAGTTAGGACTCTGCTCTTTCAGGGCAGCTCACTGCCAGAGCCAAGAGTTAGGACTCTACTCCTTCAGGGCAGCTCACTGCCAGAGCCAAGAGTTAGGACTCTGCTCCTTCAGGGCAGCTCACTGCCAGAGACAAGAGTTAGGACTCTACTCCTTCAGGGCAGTTCACTGCCAGAGCCAAGCATCATATGATGATAATAGAACTCCAGACAGTCATTAGGATATGCTACAGCAGATCCCCTGGAGGATGAAACCTAGAACCCAGACAAGTGGAGGCTGGGCTGGGGTATCAGAAAACAACAAGCATAGTGAGTAACAGCTAGTTACAGCAGCAACAGCAGCAAGAGACACCAGCGAGTTCGTGAACGTAACATCCTGCATTGAGGAATCATGTGTAGAACTGGTCAACTTAAATAGACTGCATGTAAGTAGAGTGTGAATCCAATTGGTGCTATATCCGCTGATGAGATCAGCTGATGCCCCGAACACTGGGGTTCTCCTTCTGAACTGGCTCCTCTTCATTTCCCTGAGACTTTGTTGAATGTGTGTGTGTGTGTGTGGGGGGTGTTTGTGAGTGAGTGAGTGAGTGAGTTCCAGTCTACGTCCAATCGTGCAGGAAGTCTTACTTGAGGATGGGTGTCAAATCAATGGATACACTAGGACTACTTCCTGTTAAGAACAATTATTTTTCCTCAAAACACTGTAAGACACTTCACAGTAGCTTTTATTTAGTTAAGGGGAATCACAACTGTAAAACTCCCTGGACATTAAGAACCCCGACATTCAACTTCATATGTGAATCAATGCTGGAGCCTCAGATGCTTGCAGAGGAACTATTCACATTGGAATAAAGATGTTGTGCAGAATGCTACAGTGTCAAGGACATCCATGAAATACCTAAAAGAATGGCTTGCAGAATAACATTGGTGTTAACCATGCATTATTAACCATTTCATTCCCCTCTGCAATATCTCAACACAAAACCTAGATGCACTGCCTGGACGGTCTGACCTCTATATGATCACACTGTACTGCCTGGACTGACCTCTATATGATCACACTGTACTGCCTGGACGGTCTGACCTCTATATGATCACACTGTACTGCCTGGACGGTCTGACCTCTATATGATCACACTGTACTGCCTGGACGGTCTGACCTCTATATGATCACACTGTACTGCCTGGACGGTCTGACCTCTATATGATCACACTGTACTGCCTGGACGGCTGACCTCTATATGATCACACTGTACTGCCTGGACGGTCTGACCTCTATATGATCCCACTGTACTGCCTGGACGGTCTGACCTCTATATGATCACACTGTACTGCCTGGACGGTCTGACCTCTATATGATCACACTGTACTGCCTGGACGGTCTGACCTCTATATGATCACACTGTACTGCCTGGACTGTCTGACCTCTATATGATCACACTGTACTGCCTGGACCTCTATATGATCACACTGTACTGCCTGGACTGGTCTGACCTCTATATGATCACACTGTACTGCCTGGACTGGCTGACCTCTATATGATCACACTGTACTGCCTGGACTGGCTGACCTCTATATGATCACACTGTACTGCCTGGACTGGCTGACCTCTATATGATCACACTGTACTGCCTGGACTGGCTGACCTCTATATGATCACACTGTACTGCCTGGACTGGCTGACCTCTATATGATCACACTGTACTGCCTGGACTGGCTGACCTCTATATGATCACACTGTACTGCCTGGACTGTCTGACCTCTATATGATCACACTATACTGCCTGGACGGTCTGACCTCTATATGATCACACTGTACTGCCTGGACTGGCTGACCTCTATATGATCACACTGTACTGCCTGGACGGTCTGACCTCTATATGATCACACTGTACTGCCTGGACTGGCTGACCTCTATATGATCACACTATACTGCCTGGACGGTCTGACCTCTATATGATCACACTGTACTGCCTGGACTGTCTGGCCTCTATATGATCACACTGTACTGCCTGGACTGGCTGACCTCTATATGATCACACTGTACTGCCTGGACTGTCTGACCTCTATATGATCACACTATACTGCCTGGACGGTCTGACCTCTATATGATCACACTGTACTGCCTGGACGGTCTGACCTCTATATGATCACACTGTACTGCCTGACGGTCTGACCTCTATATGATCACACTGTACTGCCTGGACTGGCTGACCTCTATATGATCACACTGTACTGCCTGGACGGTCTGACCTCTATATGATCACACTGTACTGCCTGGACGGTCTGATCACACTGTACTGCCTCTACCTCTATATGATCACACTGTACTGCCTGGACTGACCTCTATATGATCACACTGTACTGCCTGGACTGTCTGACCTCTATATGATCACACTGTACTGCCTGGACTGTCTGACCTCTATATGATCACACTGTACTGCCTGGACTGGCTGACCTCTATATGATCACACTATACTGCCTGGACTGTCTGACCTCTATATGATCACACTGTACTGCCTGGACTGGCTGACCTCTATATGATCACACTGTACTGCCTGGACTGGCTGACCTCTATATGATCACACTGTACTGCCTGGACTGACCTCTATATGATCACACTGTACTGCCTGGACTGGCTGACCTCTATATGATCACACTGTACTGCCTGGACTGTCTGACCTCTATATGATCACACTGTACTGCCTGGACTGTCTGACCTCTATATGATCACACTGTACTGCCTGGACTGTCTGACCTCTATATGATCACACTGTACTGCCTGGACTGTCTGACCTCTATATGATCACACTGTACTGCCTGGACTGTCTGACCTCTATATGATCACACTGTACTGCCTGGACGGTCTGACCTCTATATGATCACACTGTACTGCCTGGACTGGCTGACCTCTATATGATCACACTGTACTG
Source organism: Oncorhynchus tshawytscha (assembly GCF_018296145.1). Classification (NCBI taxonomy): domain Eukaryota; kingdom Metazoa; phylum Chordata; class Actinopteri; order Salmoniformes; family Salmonidae; genus Oncorhynchus; species Oncorhynchus tshawytscha. The sequence goes on from NW_024609678.1 coordinate 300,230, forward strand.
CCTGGACTGGCTGACCTCTATATGATCACACTGTACTGCCTGGACTGGCTGACCTCTATATGATCACACTGTACTGCCTGGACTGGCTGACCTCTATATGATCACACTGTACTGCCTGGACTGTCTGACCTCTATATGATCACACTGTACTACCTGGACTGTCTGACCTCTATATGATCACACTGTACTGCCACTGTCTGACCTCTATATGATCACACTGTACTACCTGGACGGTCTGACCTCTATATGATCACACTGTACTGCCTGGACGGTCTGACCTCTATATGATCACACTGTACTGCCTGGACTGACCTCTATATGATCACACTGTACTACCTGGACGGTCCTCTATATGATCACACTGTACTGCCTGGACGGTCTGACCTCTATATGATCACACTGTACTGCCTGGACGGTCTGACCTCTATATGATCACACTGTACTGCCTGGACGGTCTGACCTCTATATGATCACACTGTACTGCCTGGACGGTCTGACCTCTATATGATCACACTGTACTACCTGGACGGTCTGACCTCTATATGATCACACTGTACTGCCTGGACGGATCACACTGTACTGCCTGGACGGTCTGACCTCTATATGATCACAAACATACTCATGTGTGATTGGTATTGGAGTCAATGCATCTTCACATAGCTGTATCAAAGTCCTCTATTCTATGTAATGGGGTCAGCCCGATCTAGGTTGAGCTAATTAATAGATATAATTTCATTAAGACAGTTCAACTGGGGAATAAAACACGTTTCCCTGTGTATTTATGTTATTTTTGTTCAGAAACCATCTGCCTATATTCATCCACATCTGGGGTACGACTAATTACACCAACAAACTACAATGTATTGAAGACATTCAATATGGGTGGCATAGGTCAGAGGGAAAATGAACTCTACATTTTAGAATACATGGCACAGTGGTGTAAAATTACTTTATTCTTTATTAAGATTCTGTACACTTTTAGAAAAAAAAGGGTTCCAAAGGGGTTCTTTGACTGTTTCCATAGAATAACCCTTTTTTGGTTCCAGGTAGAACCCTTTTGAGTTCCATGCAGAACCCTCTGTGAAAAGGGTTCTACATGGAACCCAAAGGGTTCTATGTTAAACCAAAACGTGTTCTTCAAAGGGTACTCCTACGGGGACAGGCGAAGAACCCTTTCAGGTTCTGGATAGCACTTTTTTCTTTAAGAGTGTAGATGTGAAATTAATCAAATCTGGAAAAGTCTGAAAGCAGAACAACTTATTTTTCACGAACCATTTTTCCAAAGAATCGCAGCATATTTGTTTTTGTCACCAGTGACTCTGGTTTGTAACACTGATGTATCTGATTCTCTGACAGGATTATTCATCCTGTATGTTGGACACATTCTCACATTCCATTCCACACTGTTAAAAGGCAGGGGCTGACTGGGAGGACACAAGGGGGTGGGGGCGGAGTGGAATGGGATCAGGAATAGGAGCTGGGGGGCTTGTGTAACTGGGCTGAGGACTGGAGAGGAGAGGAGCAACTCAGGCCCAGAGGTTACAGAGCCCTGGGTCTGGCCGTTTCAAGCTCATCTGTCCAAAGTAAAGAAACAGAATTCTTCCGCTGATCGTGTCCCTCGACCCTGGATTTTATCATGTGTGGTGAGATATTTATTAAAGTGAGTTTACAGGCCCAGACTTTGACAACCTTGGTTGTGTATAGTGGTATCTAATTGAAATGGTATATTTTTCTATGGGGAATGTCCACTTTTCATAAACACTGATTTATTCTTTGTTTTCAGATTGCTGGGTTTCCTGCTTTAACTCAGACTAAATAAAACATTCAAGATCCTCTATTTATTTTCTTTTAGCTAGAATCCTTAGTTGATACATTACATTTTGGGCTAATAAATTAATCATATATACTCATAGATTTTTGAAGAATATTACTTATTTATGAGCTTAGTTCAACTGCCGTAACCCATCAGAACCCCAAATATAAGCTTGTTTTACCCAATGTTTATAAACAATGCACATGCAACCAAATGTTTTATAGCATCAAAATATTGTCTAAAACTATTATTTTTGATATCATGGATGGTCAGTCCTTGCATTCACACCTCTGTATGTGAATTTGAGAGTGGTTACATTTCTCCAACCCCTTCCTTCAGCTTTCTACCATCTCCCTATGGAAACCAGTCTTCCTGCAAAATTGGAGACGTCACAGAAAGGCCCAAAGCTACACTATCACAAATATATCCGTTATGGGAGACCACCCTAGTGGCTGCAAGTGAAACTGCAAAACAGTATTTTACGTTTTTCACTGTGGTATTGCAGCAATATTCCATAAGTTCGTCTATCAGAAGGCTGCAGTGTGTGTCTGGGTTAATCATATTTATGCCACTGGTTATCCTGGTTAAACCGATGTGGTTTAAATGCTTCTCTGTCTCAACTGGCCCTCAATGTCAAGTCTACCGTCATAGTAGGCCCAGCAATACGTAAC
>NW_024609679.1:0-10000 GCF_018296145.1 Oncorhynchus tshawytscha
GTCCACTGATTCGGTCAATGATCTGTAGAATGTACTTCCTCTGCGTGCTCACGCTCAGTTCCTTCAGTTTCCCAAATATGTCTGCTACAAAGGCAAGGAGAAACATTTGATTTAATAACCAAGTCATTTTTTTTCCTTCATCAATTGTGAATAACAACAGCTCCTCTCTCAATGCAAAGAAATCTTTCCAACACTCCCCCTCGATAACAACCTCGCCTGGGTGTGAAATAGAGCATTGTCATGCTCAGTGGGGGATTCTAGCATGTCAATCTTGGTGGGGTAATTTCTTTTTTTTTTTTTTTTTTGGGGGGGTAAATACCAGCAAAGCCACGACACAACACAACACTAAATTCATTTTTCGAGCTCTCCCTGTAGATTTTGAGGTGATGTCCCCACGAGTGACAGAACACTGAGCCGTGAACATTACCAACCCCGACATGTTCCACTGTCTGCCCCGCCAACACTGTCTGCCCCGCCAACACTGTCTGCCCCGCCAACACTGTCTGCCCCCCGCCAACACTGTCTGCCCCGCCAACACTGTCTGCCCCGCCAACACAGGAAGCACTGAGCCGTGAACATTACCAACCCCAACGCTCATTTTTTTAAAAATTATTTTTTTAAATGTTCCTCTGTCTGCCCCGCCAACACTGTCAGCCCCACCAACACTGTCTGCCCTGTCAACACTGTCTGCCCCGCCAACACTGTCTGCCCTGCCAACACTGTCTGCCCCGCCAACACTGTCTGCCCCGCCAACACTGTCTGCCCCACCAACACTGTCTGCCCCGCCAAAACTGTCTGCCCCACCAACACAGAAAGCACTGAGCTGGGCTGAAACACCTGCATGTTGGAGCTGCCTTACTCAAGAAAACAAAAAAGAGACCATGTTTGTATACGGGTTTATTAACTCAATTATATATATATATATATATTTTTTACATTGTTTGCAAACTGATATGTGACACGTATTAATGCCAAAATAACATTTTTTTTTTTTTAATTATTTTTTAAAATTATTTTTAGCTTAATTAACAGGTGTGACTCAAAACAAGGCTGTGAATGACGGGCCACTACTGGCCATACTCTGATCCCGTATCTCCACAGAGTTTTGCGAACCTGCGTGTGCGATGCAGTATATCTCAGAGTCCATACAGCAGAGAGAGAGACACATTCAGAGTCCATACAGCAGAACAGCAGAGAGAGAGAGAGAGACATTCAGAGTCCATACGGCAGAGAGAGACACACATTCAGAGTCCATACAGCAGAGAGAGAGACACATTCAGAGTCCATACGGCAGAGAGAGAGACACATTCAGAGTCCATACAGCAGAGAGAGAGACACATTCAGAGTCCATACAGCAGAGAGAGAGACACATTCAGAGTCCATACAGCAGAGAGAGAGACACATTCAGAGTCCATACAGCAGAGAGAGAGACACATTCAGAGTCCATACAGCAGAGAGAGAGACACATTCAGAGTCCATTCAGCAGAGAGAGAGACACATTCAGAGTCCATTCACAGTCCAGAGAGAGAACACATTCAGAGTCCATTCAGCAGAGAGAGAGACACATTCAGAGTCCATACAGCAGAGAGAGACACAGAGTCCATTCAGAGTCCATTCAGAGTCCAGAGAGAGAGAGACACATTCAGAGTCCATACAGCAGAGAGAGAGAGTCCAGAGACACATTCAGAGTCCAGAGACACATTCAGAGTCCATACAGCAGAGAGAGACACATTCAGAGTCCATACAGCAGAGAGAGAGACACATTCAGAGAGAGAGAGAGACACATTCAGAGTCCATACAGCAGAGAGAGAGACACATTCAGAGTCCATACAGCAGAGAGAGACACATTCAGAGTCCATACAGCAGAGAGAGAGAGAGAGAGCAGAGAGAGACACATTCAGAGTCCATACGGCAGAGAGAGAGACACACATTCAGAGTCCATACAGCAGAGAGAGAGACACATTCAGAGTCCATACAGCAGAGAGAGACACATTCAGAGTCCATTCAGCAGAGAGAGAGACACACATTCAGAGTCCATACAGAGAGAGAGAGAGACACATTCAGAGTCCATTCAGCAGAGAGAGAGACACATTCAGAGTCCATTCAGCAGAGAGAGAGACACATTCAGAGTCCATTCAGCAGAGAGAGAGACACATTCAGAGGCCTGCCCGTCATCCCGCCATAGATGGAGCCCCGTCTGTACAAACGTCCTCTCATTCGATCCCCATGGAATCTGTTTTTTTCATCAATATAGCCACCACAGGAGGCTGGTGGCACCTTCATTGGGGAGGACGAGGCTTGTGGTAATGACTGGAGCAGAATCAGTAGAATGGTATCAAATACATCAAACACGTGGTTTCCGTGGATTCTAGGTTTCCATGGTTTCTAGGTTGTTTGATGCCATTCCATTTTTCTCCGTTCTGGACATTATTAAGAGTCGTCCTCCCAACTAGCAGCCTCCTGTGATAGCCACGCAGCACACTGAAAATCCCCCGTGTCAATTTCATGCTCGGGAATCGTGAGACAGAACAACATGTCCTTGTGAATAACGTTCCCCCCCCTCCACCCCAACATGTACAGCGAGCATAAGTCAATGCATGGGGCATCTCGGCCCTCACAGCTGACGTCCGTTTGGAGAGCGTAAAGCTGGGGAGTTTTGTTGTGTCGTTCAGTCAGTTTCCTCTTGATTGTCAGCTACAGCATCAATTATTAGTTCAACAGTAACATAGCGGTCCTAACCTTTCACCGTGGGAATGACTCAATAGTGTGTGGTTTAATAGCATAGCGGTCCTAACCATTCACCGTGGGAATGACTCAATAGTGTGTGGTTTCATAACATAGAGGGTCCTAACCTTTCACCGTGGGAATGACTCAATAGTGTGTGGTTTAATAACAGAGGGTCCTAACCATTCACCGTGGGAATGACTCAATAGTGTGTGGTTTAATAGCATAGCGGTCCTAACCATTCACCGTGGGAATGACTCAATAGTGTGTGGTTTAATAACAGAGGGTCCTAACCTTTCACCGTGGGAATGACTCAATAGTGTGTGGTTTAATAGCATAGCGGTCCTAACCATTCACCGTGGGAATGACTCAATAGTGTGTGGTTTAATAGCATAGTGGTCCTAACCATTCACCGTGGGAATGACTCAATAGTGTGTGGTTTAATAGCATAGTGGTCCTAACCATTCACCGTGGGAATGACTCAATAGTGTGTGGTTTAATAACAGAGGGTCCTAACCATTCACCGTGGGAATGACTCAATAGTGTGTGGTTTCATAGCATAGAGGGTCCTAACCATTCACCGTGGGAATGACTCAATAGTGTGTGGTTTAATAACAGAGGGTCCTAACCATTCACCTTGGGAATGATTTAAAAAATATACATATATATATTTTACCTGACAAGGTACAAATTCTTATTTTCAATGACGGTCTAGGAACAGTGGGTTAACTGCCTGTTCAGGGGTAGAACGACAGATTTGTACCTTGTTAGCTCGGGGGTTTGAACTTTGAACCTTCCGGTTACTAGTCCAACGCTCTAACCACTAGGCTACCCTGCCGCCTCTACACTCTAACCACTAGGCTACCCTGCCGCCTCTACACTCTAACCACTAGGCTACCCTGCCGCCTCTACACTCTAACCACTAGGCTACCCTGCCGCCTATACACTCTAACCACTAGGCTACCCTGCCGCCTATACACTCTAACCACTAGGCTACCCTGCCACCTATACACTCTAACCACTAGGCTACCCTGCCACCTATACACTCTAACCACTAGGCTACCCTAACCGCCTATACACTCTAACCACTAGGCTACCCTGCCGCCTATACACTCTAACCACTAGGCTACCCTGCCGCCTATACACTCTAACCACTAGGCTACCCTGCCGCCTATACACTCTAACCACTAGGCTACCCTGCCGCCTATACACTCTAACCACTAGGCTACCCTGCCGCCTATACACTCTAACCACTAGGCTACCCTGCCGCCTATACACTCTAACCACTAGGCTACCCTGCTACCTCTACACTCTAACCACTAGGCTACCCTGCCGCCTATACACTCTAACCACTCTAACCACTAGGCTACCCTGCCGCCTATACACTCTAACCACTAGGCTACCCTGCCGCCTATACACTTAACCACTAGGCTACCCTGCCGCCTATACACTCTAACCACTAGGCTACCCTGAATGTGGAGCAGATACACTCTAACCACTAGGCTACCCTGCTACCTCTACACTCTAACCACTAGGCTACCCTGCCGCCTATACACTCTAACCACTAGGCTACCCTGCCGCCTATACACTCTAACCACTAGGCTACCCAGCCGCCTCTACACTCTAACCACTAGGCTACCCTGCCGCCTAGGAGACTACACTCTAACCACTAGGCTACCCTGCCGCCTCTACACTCTAACCACTAGGCTACCCTGCCACCAGAGATATACACTCTAACCACTAGGCTACCCTCAGCCGCAAGGTCTACACTCTAACCACTAGACTACCCTGCCGCCTCTACACTCTAACCACTAGGCTACCCCTGCCGCCTCTACACTCTAACCACTAGGGCAGACCCTGCCAGAGATACACTCTAACCACTAGGCTACCCTGCCACCTCTACATGGAGGAGAACCACTCAGGCTACCAACGGTCCGCCTCTACACTCTAACCACTAGGCTACCCTCAGCCGCCTCTACACTCTAACCACTAGGCTACCCTGCACGGTCGCCTATACACTCTAACCACTAGGCTACCCGGTCAGATACAGCCTCTACACAGATCTAACCAGTGTTAGAGTGTATATGGAGTTATATTTACAGAGGTTAATCACAGTTCAATGACTTTGACATACAAAGATGATATTATAATAAATATATATATTTGGACGCATATTTTTTTTTTTTTTGTGATTTTTTTTAAGAGATTTGGCAAATTCTTGAGACAACCCCATTTTCATACAGGAGACTCCACGTGGGGGCGACCCCTAGTTCTTTTGAGAACTGCTGCTTGGAGGAGACTTTGTGACCCAATTCTCGGTCCATTATGACAAGAAGTGGGATGGGTCTATGGGACTACCACGGTCTTTATCATCTAATGAATGAGGAACCTAAATACAGTGTAAAAACAAAACCTCACGGTCAACACCTCTACAAGGGACAGAGATGAACCCATCATTAATAATATCAGAGCAATAAAAGCGGCAGGTTATTTTTCAGCAGTCGCTAGCTTTTCTAATTCCTCCTCAGCTCAGATTTATCCTGAAGTGTACCACGGTCAGATCACAGAGATAGAGGACGAGCTTTAGAGGAAAAGGTGCTAAAATATACAGATATGGAGGAAAGGTCAGAGAAAAACTCCCAATGTGATACAGAGGATATGGAGAGCAAGTCAGACGGAGGACAGGAAACATATGGGGCAAGGAGATACAGAGAAGAGGGGTTGATTTGGGTTGGAGTTCTGTGATACAGAGATATGGAGGAGATCTGCCTTCAGATACCCAGGGGACATTCTCCAGAGATATGGAGGAAGGTCAGATACAGCAGTTTTGGATTTACATCTAAAGTTGTTTTCAGAGATATGATGTTGTCTTCATCAAAGGATATGGAGGAGACTACCGAGGTCAGACACAGAGATATGGAGGAGACTACCAAGGTCAGATACAGAGATATGGAGGAGACTACCAAGGTCAGATACAGAGATATGGAGGAGACTACCAAGGTCAGATACAGAGATATGGAGGAGACTACCAAGGTCAGATACAGAGATATGGAGGAGACTACCAAGGTCAGATACAGAGATATGGAGGAGACTACCAAGGTCAGATACAGAGATATGGAGGAGACTACCAAGGTCAGATACAGAGATATGGAGGAGACTACCAAGGTCAGATACAGAGATATGGAGGAGACTGAGCTACCAAGGTCAGATACAGAGATATGGAGGAGACTACCAAGGTCAGATACAGAGATATGGAGGAGAAGGTCAGATACAGAGATATGGAGGAGACTACCAAGGTCAGATACAGAGATATGGAGGAGACTACCAAGGTCAGATACAGAGATATGGAGGAGACTACCAAGGTCAGATACAGAGATATGGAGGAGACTGGAGGTCAGATACAGAGATATGGAGGAGACTCAAGGTCAGATACAGAGATATGGAGGAGACTACCAAGGTCAGATACAGAGATATGGAGGAGACTACCAAGGTCAGATACAGAGATATGGAGGAGACTACCAAGGTCAGATACAGAGATATGGAGGAGACTACCAAGGTCAGATACAGAGATATGGAGGAGACTACCAAGGTCAGATACAGAGATACAGAGACTATCAGATACAGAGATATGGAGGAGACTACCAAGGTCAGATACAGAGATATGGAGGAGACTACCACGGTCAGATACAGAGATATGGAGGAGACTACCACGGTCAGATACAGAGATATGGAGGAGACTACCACGGTCAGATACAGAGATATGGAGGAGACTACCACGGTCAGATACAGAGATATGGAGGAGACTACCACGGTCAGATACAGAGATATGGAGGAGACTACCACGGTCAGATACAGAGATATGGAGGAGACTACCACGGTCAGATACAGAGATATGGAGGAGACTACCACGGTCAGATACAGAGATATGGAGGAGACTACCACGGTCAGATACAGAGATATGGAGGAGACTACCACGGTCAGATACAGAGATATGGAGGACTACCACGGAGACTACCACGGTCAGATACAGAGATATGGAGGAGACTACCACGGTCAGATACAGAGATATGGAGGAGACTACCACGGTCAGATACAGAGATATGGAGGAGACTACCACGGTCAGATACAGAGATATGGAGGAGACTACCACGGTCAGATACAGAGATATGGAGGAGACTACCACGGTCAGATACAGAGATATGGAGGAGACTACCACGGTCAGATACAGAGATATGGAGGAGACTACCACGGTCAGATACAGAGATATGGAGGAGACTACCACGGGTCAGATACAGAGATATGGAGGAGACTACCACGGTCAGATACAGAGATATGGAGGAGACTACCACGGTCAGATACAGAGATATGGAGGAGACTACCACGGTCAGATACAGAGATATGGAGGAGACTACCACGGTCAGATACAGAGATATGGAGGAGACTACCACGGTCAGATACAGAGATATGGAGGAGACTACCACGGTCAGATACAGAGATATGGAGGAGACTACCACGGTCAGATACAGGTCAGATACAGAGATATGGAGGAGACTACCACGGTCAGATACAGAGATATGGAGGAGACTACCACGGTCAGATACAGAGATATGGAGGAGACTACCACGGTCAGATACAGAGATATGGAGGAGACTACCACGGTCAGATACAGAGATATGGAGGAGACTACCACGGTCAGATACAGAGATATGGAGGAGACTACCACGGTCAGATACAGAGATATGGAGGAGACTACCACGGTCAGATACAGAGATATGGAGGAGACTACCACGGTCAGATACAGAGATATGGAGGAGACTACCACGGTCAGATACAGAGATATGGAGGAGACTACCACGGTCAGATACAGAGATATGGAGGAGACTACCACGGTCAGATACAGAGATATGGAGGAGACGGTCAGATACAGAGATATGGAGGAGACTACCACGGTCAGATACAGAGATATGGAGGAGACTACCACGGTCAGATACAGAGATATGGAGGAGACTACCACGGTCAGATACAGAGATATGGAGGAGACTACCACGGTCAGATACAGAGATATGGAGGAGACTACCACGGTCAGATACAGAGATACAGAGATATGGTCAGATACAGAGATATGGAGAGACTACCACGGTCAGATACAGAGATATGGAGGAGACTACCACGGTCAGATACAGAGATATGGAGGAGACTACCACGGGTCAGATACAGAGATATGGAGGAGACTACCACGGTCAGATACAGAGATATGGAGGAGACTACCACGGTCAGATACAGAGATATGGAGGAGACTACCACGGTCAGATACAGAGATATGGAGGAGACTACCACGGTCAGATACAGAGATATGGAGGAGACTACCACGGTCAGATACAGAGATATGGAGGAGACTACCACGGTCAGATACAGAGATATGGAGGAGACTACCACGGTCAGATACAGAGATATGGAGGAGACTACCACGGTCAGATACAGAGATATGGAGGAGACTACCACGGTCAGATACAGAGATATGGAGGAGACTACCACGGTCAGATACAGAGATATGGAGGAGACTACCACGGTCAGATACAGAGATATGGAGGAGACTACCACGGTCAGATACAGAGATATGGAGGAGACTACCACGGTCAGATACAGAGATATGGAGGAGGACGGTCAGATACAGAGATATGGAGGAGACTACCACGGTCAGATACAGAGATATGGAGGAGACTACCACGGTCAGATACAGAGATATGGAGGAGACTACCACGGTCAGATACAGAGATATGGAGGAGACTACCACGGTCAGATACAGAGATATGGAGGAGACTACCACGGTCAGATACAGAGATATGGAGGAGACTACCACGGTCAGATACAGAGATATGGAGGAGACTACCACGGTCAGATACAGAGATATGGAGGAGACTACCACGGTCAGATACAGAGATATGGAGGAGACTACCACGGTCAGATACAGAGATATGGAGGAGACTACCACGGTCAGATACAGAGATATGGAGGAGACTACCACGGTCAGATACAGAGATATGGAGGAGACTACCACGGTCAGATACAGAGATATGGAGGAGACTACCACGGTCAGATACAGAGATATGGAGGAGACTACCACGGTCAGATACAGAGATATGGAGGAGACTACCACGGTCAGATACAGAGATATGGAGGAGACTACCACGGTCAGATACAGAGATATGGAGGAGACTACCACGGTCAGATACAGAGATATGGAGGAGACTACCACGGTCAGATACAGAGATATGGAGGAGACTACCACGGTCAGATACAGAGATATGGAGGAGACTACCACGGTCAGATACAGAGATATGGAGGAGACTACCACGGTCAGATACAGAGATATGGAGGAGACTACCACGGTCAGATACAGAGATATGGAGGAGACTACCACGGTCAGATACAGAGATATGGAGGAGACTACCACGGTCAGATACAGAGATATGGAGGAGACTACCACGGTCAGATACAGAGATATGGAGGAGACTACCACGGTCAGATACAGAGATGGATCGGGAAGATCGTAGATCCACTGACAGCGACCACAGAGATATGGAGGATCCCACGGTTCAGAGATCATCACGGTCAGTGAACATCTTATTGAGATATGGTGAATCTTTCATCTCGATACAGATCTTTTCTTTCTTCTTCTCTCTGTGTTTACTGGCCCCCTCCTCTCTCCTCTCTCTCTCCTCTCTCCTCTCTCCTCTCTCCATCTCTCTCCTCTCTCCTCTCTCCTCTCTCCTCTCTCCTCTCTCCTCTCTCCCTCCATCCCCATCTCCCTCCTCTCTCCTCTCTCCTCTCTCCTCTCTCCTCTCTCCTCTCTCCTCTCTCCTCTCTCCTCTCTCCTCTCTCCTCTCTCCTCTCTCCATCCCCATCTCCCTCTCCTCTCTCTCTCTCTCTCCCTCTCCCCTCTCCTCTCCTCTCTCCTCTCTCCCCCTCCCCATCCCCATCTCCTCCTCTCTCCTCTCTCCCTTCATCCCCATCTCCTCCTCTCTCCTCTCTCCCTCCATCCCCATCTCCTCCTCTCTCCCTCCATCCCCATCTCCCCCATCCCCTCTCCCTCCTCCCCATCTCCTCCTCTCTCCCTCTCTCCCTCCATCCTCTCCTCCTCTCTCCTCCTCCCCTCCTCTCTCCATCTCTCCCTCCATCCCCATCTCCTCCTCTCTCCTCTCTCCCTCCATCCCCATCCCCTCTCCTCCTCTCTCCTCTCTCCCTCCATCCCCATCTCCTCCCTCTCTCCTCTCTC
>NW_024609679.1:15000-50000 GCF_018296145.1 Oncorhynchus tshawytscha
TGGACAGTTGGAACAGATGGGACAGGTTAACAGTTGGAACAGTTGGTAAATGGGTACAGGTGGGACAGGTAAACGGTTGGAAGAGTTGGGACATGTAGACAGTTGGGACAGGTAAGACATGTGGACCATGTGGACAGGTAGATGGTTGGAACAGTTGGAACAGGTGGGGCAGTTGGGACAGATGGGACAGGTAACCAGTTGGAACAGTTGGAACAGGTGGACAGGTGGAACAGGTAGACAGGTGGGACAGGTGAGATAAGTGGGACAGTATGTAAAGGTGGGGCTGGTGGGACAGGTGGAAAGGAAGGACAGTTGGGACAGGTAAACGGTCGGAACAGTTTGGACATGTGGACAGTTGGGACAGATCTAAACGGTAGAACCGGTGGACAGGTAGACGGTTGGAACAGTTGGGACAGGTAGTACAGTTGGGACAGGTGGCAACAATTGGGATAGGAGGTAAAGGTGGGGCTGGTGGGACAGGTAAACGGTCGGAACAGTTTGGACATGTGGACACAGTTGGGACAGGTCTAAACGGTGGAACCGGTGGACAGGTAGACGGTTGGAACAGTTGGGACAGGTGGAGTTGGGACAGTTGGGACAAGTAGGACAGTTGAGACAGTTGGGACAGGAGGAACAGTTGGGTTGGAACAGTTGGGACAGGTGTTACAGCTGGGACAGGTACGACAACCACATATCACAGGCTTAGTCAGTACATGGCCTCCTCGTTTGATATTTTACTGCTGCTGTTTAATCATTTGTTACTTTTACTATCTATTTTACATTTTTTACTTAACACTTATTTTTCTTAATCTTCTTAAAGCATTGTTGTTAAGGGCTTGTAAAGTCAGCATTTCACTGTGAGGTCTACTACCTGTTGTATGAGGCGCATGTGACAAATAACATTGGATTGGATTTGATTACATTTGTCCTCAATAAAGTAGTTATCAGCAAGGTCAGAGTTCGTAAGGTGGGGGGTGGGGGTGCTGTGGGTTTATTTAAGATACACTTTAAAGAGGTAGAGTATCAGTTATTTTTCTGAAGCTGCCCAGGGACTCCACCAATGGAGTGCCAGGACAGAAAAGAGCTAGGATTCGGCTGAGCGGGAACCGGGGTTGGCCGGGGAGTACCAAGAGACCAGAGACAATAGAATGAACCGGGGTTGGTCGGGGAGTACCAAGAGACCAGAGACAATAGAATGAACCGGGGTTGGCCGGGGAGTACCAAGAGACCAGAGACAATAGAATGAACCGGGGTTGGTCGGGGAGTACCAAGAGACCAGAGACAATAGAATGAACCGGGGTTCGCCGGGGAGTACCAAGAGACCAGAGACAATAGAATGAACCGGGGTTCGCCGGGGAGTACCAAGAGACCAGAGACAATAGAATGAACCGGGGTTCGCCGGGGAGTACCAAGAGACCAGAGACGGTAGAATGAACCGGGGTTCGCCGGGGAGTACCAAGAGACCAGAGACGGTAGAAAACGGAGTGCTGGAAGTTAGGGATCTGTACCCCTTTCCCCCGTGCCGCCGGCTGGGAACTTAAGGAGCTTACCCATAAACCCCCCTTGGGGGAAGTGATTATCCACAGAACCCGATCCACTACATCAAATCAATGAATCCAACGAAGCATGAGCATCTCTGGTTGGTTATTATCTATTTGCTCTGACTTCCAATCATCTGTGGAATAACAAATGAAAAGAAGAGAAGAGTCCTTAGCAGGTTGTTAATCACCACATGTGGGAACAGCAGACTCAGCAGATTCCACACCAGAGGCCTTTGCTCTGAACCGGGGGGGGGGGGTCCGTAATAGGGCCAATAGTAATACCACTCTCCATTTCCTCAGATCATGTATTGTAGGAGCTAGTCCTCGGTGGTCACGAGATACATTCTAATTGATATGTATAGGACTGTGTTGACGTCTCTCTCTGTGTCTCTCTGTCTCTCTCTCTGTCTCTCTCTGTCTCTCTCTGTCTCTCTGTCTCTCTCTGTGTCTCTCTGTCTCTCTCTCTGTGTCTCTCTGTCTCTCTCTCTGTCTCTCTCTCTGTCTCTCTCTCTGTCTCTCTGTCTCTCTCTGTCTCTCTCTCTGTCTCTCTGTCTCTCTCTGTGTCTCTCTCTCTGTCTCTCTCTCTGTCTCTCTCTCTCTCTCTCTCTCTGTCTCTCTCTGTCTCTCTCTCTGTCTCTCTCTCTCTCTCTCTCTCTCTGTCTCTCTCTCTGTCTCTCTCTCTGTCTCTCTCTGTCTCTCTCTGTCTCTCTCTGTCTCTCTCTGTCTCTCTCTGTCTCTCTCTTTCTCTCTCTCTGTCTCTCTCTGTCTCTGTCTCTCTCTCTGTCTCTGTCTCTCTTTCTCTCTCTCTGTCTCTCTCTCTCTGTCTCTCTCTGTCTCTCTCTGTCTCTCTCTGTCTCTCTCTGTCTCTCTCTCTGTCTCTCTCTGTCTCTCTCTGTCTCTCTCTCTCTGTCTCTCTCTGTCTCTCTCTGTCTCTCTCTCTCTCTCTCTCTCTCTCTCTCTGTCTCTCTCTGTCTCTCTCTCTGTCTCTCTCTCTGTCTCTCTCTCTCTCTCTCTGTCTCTCTCTGTCTCTCTCTGTCTCTCTCTCTCTGTCTCTCTCTGTCTCTCTCTGTCTCTCTCTGTCTCTCTGTCTCTCTCTGTGTTCTTGTGACAATGAGGATGTTTGACAATACATCACTTGCTAGTTAAGTGCATTTAGATAAAGATCGAGGAAAATTGAAAGACAAGTTGTTTAATTATGTTTTGTTTTTTGTTTTTTTGCTTGATGTGAGTGATTTTAATTGATTTGATATTTTAATCTAAGAGCTTTGTTCAAATCTCTCAATTTGTCTTCACGTAACTGCAGTTTTTTGATGAGACATAGGAGATGTCTATCGTCCCAGATTTAACGGCAGTAAAGAAAATCATCATCGTGTGTTTCTCGACAGATATTCAAATTCACTACCTTCTAAAAGTGTGTTGCATCTAAAAATCATGCTAATAGGATCTAATTAACAAATGCAAAAGGAGAAAAGCTGAGATGTTCAGCGAGGCAGAAGAGGAGCTCCACGGGAGAGCTGGAACATGTCGGCTCACTCACCCCCCCCACGCTGGGCACCAAATGTGATGGTCCGCTCCTGCTGCTGCTCTGCACAGGACACTGGACTCTACCATTAATAGAAAGACGGGGGGAAGAGGGTCACTAGAGGTGTTCACCTTCTGGCATCCATACCTCCCCTCTCCAAACTGTCCCAATGGTACATTTGACTGCCAAATCAGGGGGGGCTTAGGTGCTGTTATTCACATTCCAATAACTGTATGTAAAACTGTACACTCCTGAGTCAATCTGAATTCCACTATTTGCTGAGCATCAGATGGTAGGTCCACCCACTGCCAAATCAGGTTGACAGTTCTAGAAGCAAATTAGAGCTGTGGAGAAAGATGGAACTCACCATTCCACCAATCACAGCCTCTCCCCCTCGCTCCTGCCATTATGACATCATGAGGAGCGTTGGAGCGTGGTGTTCCTGGCATGGCACAGGGGGACCGGACCTTCTGCGCTCCGCAGGGTGGGATTGGCCTCACCCTCGGCAGCGGTGGCCCGGGTCACAAGCTCTTTCTTCCTGCCTGGGCCCGGCGGGGGCAGGTACAGGACTAGGGGGTGGCAGGCAGGATGGCAAGGTGTCAGAAACAACCCTTTAGACGTGTCAGAAAAGAAAACACAGGGGAAGCTGCTCATATAAGCGTAGATAACATTATAGAGGTAGAGACTAGACGGTAGAGTATAGAGATCCTCTCCCTTCCAAGACTGTCCGCTCTGCATTCAAGAACATTATAGAGGTAGAGACTAGAGAGACTAGATAACATTATAGAGGTACAGACTAGATAACATTATAGAGGTAGAGACTAGATAACATTATAGAGGTAGAGACTAGATAACATTATAGAGGTAGAGACTAGATAACATTATAGAGGTAGAGACTAGATAACATTATAGAGGTAGAGACTAGATAACATTATAGAGGTAGAGACTAGATAACATTATAGAGGTACAGACTAGATAACATTATAGAGGTAGAGACTAGATAACATTTATAGAGGTAGAGACTAGATAACATTATAGAGGTAGAGACTAGATAACATTATAGAGTAGAGTAGAGAGGTAGAGACTAGATAACATTATAGAGGTAGACTAGATAACATTATAGAGGTAGAGACTAGATAACATTATAGAGGTACAGACTAGATAACATTATAGAGGTAGAGACTAGATAACATTATAGAGGTAGAGACTAGATAACATTATAGAGGTAGAGACTAGATAACATTATAGAGGTACAGACTAGATAACATTATAGAGGTAGAGACTAGATAACATAACATTATAGAGGTAGAGACTAGATAACATTATAGAGGTAGAGACTAGATAACATTATAGAGGTAGAGACTAGATAACATTATAGAGGTAGAGACTAGATAACATTATAGAGGTAGAGACTAGATAACATTATAGAGGTACAGACTAGATAACATTATAGAGGTACAGACTAGATAACATTATAGAGGTAGAGACTAGATAACATTATATAGAGACTAGATAACAGACTAGATAACATTATAGAGGTAGAGACTAGATAACATTATAGAGACTAGATAACATTATAGAGGTAGAGACTAGATAACATTATAGAGGTAGAGACTAGATAACATTATAGAGGTAGAGACTAGATAACATTATAGAGGTAGAGACTAGATAACATTATAGAGGTAGAGACTAGATAACATTATAGAGGTAGAGACTAGATAACATTATAGAGGTAGAGACTAGATAACATTATAGAGGTACAGACTAGATAACATTATAGAGGTAGAGACTAGATAACATTATAGAGGTACAGACTAGATAACATTATAGAGGTAGAGACTAGATAACATTATATAGAGACTAGATAACATTATAGAGACTAGATAACATTATAGAGGTAGAGACTAGATAACATTATAGAGGTAGAGACTAGATAACATTATAGAGGTAGAGACTAGATAACATTATAGAGACTAGTAGAGACTAGATAACATTATAGAGGTAGAGACTAGATAACATTATAGAGGTAGAGACTAGATAACATTATAGAGGTAGAGACTAGATAACATTATAGAGGTAGAGACTAGATAACATTATAGAGGTAGAGACTAGATAACATTATAGAGGTAGAGACTAGATAACATTATAGAGGTAGAGACTAGATAACATTATAGAGGTAGAGACTAGATAACATTATAGAGACTAGTAGACTAGATAACATTATAGAGGTAGACTAGATAACATTATAGAGGTAGAGACTAGATAACATTATAGAGGTAGACTAGATAACATTATAGAGGTAGAGACTAGATAACATTATAGAGGTACAGACTAGATAACATTATAGAGGTACAGACTAGATAACATTATAGAGGTACAGACTAGATAACATTATAGAGATACAGACTAGATAACATTATAGAGGTAGAGACTAGATAACATTATAGAGGTAGAGACTAGATAACATTATAGAGGTAGAGACTAGATAACATTATAGAGGTAGAGACTAGATAACATTATAGAGGTAGAGACTAGATAACATTATAGAGGTAGAGACTAGATAACATTATAGAGGTAGAGACTAGATAACATTACACATTATACAGGTAGAGACTAGATAACATTATACAGGTAGAGACTAGATAACATTATAGAGGTAGAGACTAGATAACATTATAGAGACTAGATAACATTATAGAGACTAGATAACATTATAGAGGTAGTACAGACTAGATAACATTATAGGTAGAGACTAGATAACATTATAGAGGTAGAGACTAGATAACATTATAGAGGTAGAGACTAGATAACATTATAGAGACTAGATACAGACTAGATAACATTATAGAGACTAGTAGAGACTAGATAACATTATAGAGGTAGAGACTAGATAACATTATAGAGGTAGAGACTAGATAACATTATATAGAGACTAGATACAGACTAGATAACATTATAGAGGTAGAGACTAGATAACATTATAGAGGTACAGACTAGATAACATTATAGAGGTAGAGACTAGATAACATTATAGAGGTAGAGACTAGATAACATTATAGAGGTAGAGACTAGATAACATTATAGAGGTAGAGACTAGATAACATTATAGAGGTAGAGACTAGATAACATTATAGAGGTAGAGACTAGATAACATTATAGAGGTAGAGACTAGATAACATTATAGAGGTAGAGACTAGATAACATTATAGAGACTAGATAACATTATAGAGACTAGATAACATTATAGAGGTAGACTAGACTAGATAACATTATAGAGGTAGAGACTAGATAACATTATAGAGGTAGAGACTAGATAACATTATAGGTAGAGACTAGATAACATTATAGAGGTACAGACTAGATAACATTATAGAGGTAGAGACTAGATAACATTATAGAGGTAGAGACTAGATAACATTATAGAGGTAGAGACTAGACTAGATAACATTATAGAGGTAGAGACTAGATAACATTATAGAGGTAGAGACTAGATAACATTATAGAGGTAGACTAGATAACATTATAGAGGTAGAGACTAGATAACATTATAGAGGTAGAGACTAGATAACATTATAGAGGTAGAGACTAGATAACATTATAGAGGTAGAGACTAGATAACATTATAGAGGTAGAGACTAGATAACATTATAGAGGTACAGACTAGATAACATTATAGAGGTAGAGACTAGATAACATTATAGAGGTAGAGACTAGATAACAGACTAGATAACATTATAGAGGTAGAGACTAGATAACATTATAGAGGTACAGACTAGATAACATTATAGAGGTACAGACTAGATAACATTATAGAGGTACAGACTAGATAACATTGTAGAGGTAGAGACTAGATAACATTATAGAGGTAGAGACTAGATAACATTATAGAGATACAGACTAGATAACATTGTAGAGGTAGAGACTAGATAACATTACACATTATAGAGGTACAGACTAGATAACATTACACATTATAGAGGTACAGACCAGATAACCAATAATGAATGTTGGTTGAAAGGTTTTCCTTCACAAAATGGTTGTAATTTATTAGTTATATGTTACATAGGCAGATAAAATTAACATCAAAATGAACTTGGTTCTGTCAGAGTTGTGATGGGAACATTTCAGTAAATCTGTCCCCTCCTGTCTCTTCCTGTCCCCTCCTGCCCCTCTGCCCCCTCTGTCCCCTCCTGTCTCTTCTTGTCCCCTCCTGCCCCTCTGTCCCCTCTGTCCTCTCCTGTCTCTTCCTGTCCCCATCTGCCCCTCTGTCCCCTCCTGTCTCCTCCTGTCCCTCTGTCTCCTCCTGTCCCTGTCTGCCCTCTCTGTCTCCTCCTGTCTCTTCCTGTCCACATCTGCCCCTCTGTCCACTCCTGTCTCCTCCTGTCCCCGTCTGCCCCTCTGTCCCCTCCTGTCCCTGTCTGCCCCTCTGTCCCCTCCTGTCTCCTCCTGTCCCTCTGTCCCCTGTCCCCTCCTGTCCCCTCCTGTCCTCCTCCTGTCCCCGTCTGCCCCCTGTCTCTTCCTGTCCCCCTGTCCCCCCTGTCTCCTCCTGTCCCCATCTGCCCCTCTGTCCCCTCCTGTCCCCTTATGCCCCTCAATCTCCTCCTGTCCCCCTGTCTGTCCCCCTGTCTCCTCCTGTCCTTATCTGCCCTTCTGTTCCTCCTGTCCTTATCTGTCCTTATCTGCCCTTCTGTCTCCTCCTGTCCCTGTCTGTCCCTCTGTCCCCTCCTGTCCCCTCCTGTACCTGTCTGTCCCTCTGTCTCCTCCTGTCCCCTCCCGTCCCTGTCTGTCCCCTCCTGTCCCCGTCTATCCCCCTGTCACCTCTCTCTGTCGTTTTCTCTCGCTACAAGAGGTGTCGAGGGGGCACGAGGTGTTGAAGGGGTCTGAGCTATGAGAGGGAGGAGAGCCCACCTCTTCACACCTGTGGCTGGCAGCAGAAAGAGTCAATGAGTCACTGAGAACAGCCAATACTCCCACGTCTTGAACACACGCACACATGCACACACACACACACACCGTTGCCAACCAACACTTGTTAATCCGTTTGTGAGCGTGCATCTGTGCATATATCCTGATGTTTGTATTCTACTGTCTGTGTGAAGACGGTGATCAAGTGTGTCTTTCATGTCTTCGCTTGAGAATCAAACCCACAAAAACTACATAACCCATCACAACCTGGCCCACACCAGGGGAAGCCAAACCACATGTCTGGCGACAGGCCCAGGGTTTCTCTCTCTCTCTCTCTCTCGCTCTCTCACACACTCACACACACACATCCACACACACACATCCACACACACACACACACATCCACACACGCACACACTCACACACCCACACACACACTCACACACATTTTGCAGTACAATCAATCTCTATAGAGAACAACAAATCAAATCAAAGTTTATTTGTCACGTGCGCCGAATACAACTGATGTAGGTAGTTTACCTTACAGTGAAATGCTTACTAACAAGCCCCTAACCAATAGTGCAAAAAACATGTATTAGGTTTAGAATTCTTATAAAAATACAATTAAAATCATATAATCGTTTATTTATTTTTATTTTTTTAAATCTTAGAGCATTTTGAAGTACAAGGATTGCAGACGGCGTTCTGACTCCAAACATCTACATCCTGGTCTGAGAAGACAGTGATGCAACATCAGGAGTCACTTCTACTGAGGAGGGATTGGAGCAGGAGTCCCTTCTACTGAGGAGGGATTGGAGCAGGAGTCCCTTCTACTGAGGAGGGATTGGAGCAGGAGTCCCTTCTACTGAGGAGGGATTGGAGCAGGAGTCCCTTCTACTGAGGAGGGATTGGAGCAGGAGTCCCTTCTACTAAGGAGGGAATGGAGCAGGAGTTTGAGCTGGGTGTCATGTGGGATGTGAACGTGCGCTCGCCTCGTCTTCGTTCCTGAGAGATAGACGGAGATAAAGAGACGTCGGAGAGAAGGAAAAGCCTTATCCAGGCTGTATCACAACCGGCCGTGATTGGGAGTCCCATCGGGGCGGAGCACAATTGGCCCAGTGTCATCCGGGGTAGACCAGGGTAGGCCAAGGTAGGCCGAGGTAGGCCGAGGTAGACCAGGGTAGGCCAAGGTAGATCGAGGTAGGCCGAGGTAGACCGGGGTAGGCCAAGGTAGGCCGAGGTAGGCCGAGGTAGACCGGGTAGGCCGAGGTAGACCAGGGTAGGCCAAGGTAGGCCGAAGTAGACCGAGGTAGGCAAAGGTAGGCCGAGGTAGACCGGGTAGGCCGAGGTAGACCGAGGTAGGCCGGGGTAGGCCGAGGTAGGCCGAGGTAGACCGGGGTAGACCGAGGTAGGCCGAGGTAGACCAGGGTAGGCCGAGGTAGGCCGAGGTAGGCCGAGGTAGACCGGGGTAGGCCAAGCTAGGCCGAGGTAGGCCAGGGTATGCCGAGGTAGGCCGAAGTAGACCGAGGTAGGCCGAGGTAGACCAGGGTAGGCCGAGGTAGGCCGGGGTAGGCCGAGGTAGGCCGGGGTAGAACAGGGTAGGCCACCACTGTAAATAAGACTTGCCTAGTAGCCTAGTGGGCGGCAGGTAGCCTAGTGGTTAGAGGCAGGTAGCCTAGTAGTTAGTGGTTAGAGACAGGTAGCCTAGTGGTTAGTGGTTAGAGGCAGGTAGCCTAGTGGTTAGAGACAGGTAGCCTAGTGGTTAGAGCAGGTAGCCTAGTGGTTAGAGACAGGTAGCCTAGTGGTTAGAGACAGGTAGCCTAGTGGTTAGAGCAGGTAGCCTACTGGTTAGAGCAGGTACCCTAGTGGTTAGAGCAGGTAGCCTAGTGGTTAGAGACAGGTAGCCTGGTGGTTAGAGACAGGTAGCCTAGTGGTTAGAGACAGGTAGCCTAGTGGTTAGAGACAGGTAGCCTAGTGGTTAGAGACAGGTAGCCTAGTGGTTAGAGACAGGTAGCCTAGTGGTTAGAGGCAGGTAGCCTAGTGGTTAGAGACAGGTAGCCCAGTGGTTAGAGCAGGTAGCCTAGTGGTTAGAGACAGGAAGCCTAGTGGTTAGAGCAGGTAGCCTAGTAGTGGTTAGAGACAGGAAGCCTAGTGGTTAGAGCAGGTAGCCTAGTGGTTAGAGTAGGTAGCCTAGTGGTTAGAGGCAGGTAGACTAGTGGTTAGAGACAGGTAGCCTAGTGGTTAGAGACAGGTAGCCTAGTGGTTAGAGACAGGTAGCCTAGTGGTTAGAGACAGGTAGCCTAGTGGTTAGAGGGTTGGACTAGTAACCAAAAAGTTGCAAGATCAAATCCCTGAGCTGGCAAGGTACAAATCTGTCATTCTGCCACTGAACAGGCAGTTAACCCACTGTTCCTAGGCCGTCATTGTAAATAAGAATTTGTTCTTAACTGACTTGCCGAGTTAAATAAAGGTTAACTAAATAACATTAAAATGCAAATCACAGTCACAGAACAGGCAAAAGAAATGTCAGGCTATTCAGAGTTAGATCAAAACACACATTCCTCAGATGAATATACCTTGATAAACACCGTCCTGAAAATGGGACCATTTTAACTGGTTTTAAATTGTTTTTTTATTAAAACAGGATAAATTAAAAGATAGAGTCTCTCTGGAGTTGATTTGAGGTGGAACAGCTACAGTCATCTCTTCACCATCAGCCTGTCTTTCACATGTAAAAGGCCCAGTGTCTCTGTGGAGTTGATTTGAGGTGGGACAGCTACAGTCATCTCTTTACCATCAGCCTGTCTTTCACATGTAAAAAGGCCCAGTCAGCAGCGTCTGGGGGTTTGACTGTGGCCTTAAAGTTCGTGTTGTGACAGGATGTTTTTTTATAGGGTCTTTAAGCTGCTATCAGCTTAAAGACCCCCCAACAGATTCACAGATGACCCCCCCCATCCCCAGCAGATCAACAGATGACCCCCCACCCCC
The DNA here is from genome assembly GCF_018296145.1 of Oncorhynchus tshawytscha. Taxonomy (NCBI): domain Eukaryota; kingdom Metazoa; phylum Chordata; class Actinopteri; order Salmoniformes; family Salmonidae; genus Oncorhynchus; species Oncorhynchus tshawytscha. The sequence goes on from NW_024609679.1 coordinate 25,957, forward strand.
AACAGATCAACAGATGAGCCCTCCCCCAACCGATCAAAAGATGAATGATCATCGTCAACACACACCAACACAGTCATAAACAGGTCAGGACAACCCCTCTACCCCCTCAGGAGGCTGAAAAGAGACAGATGACCCCCCCAACAGATGACCCACCCCCCAACAGATGACCCTCACCAACGCAGTATAGTGGTTAGAGCAGGTAGCCTAGTGGTTAGAGCAGGTAGCCTAGTGGTTAGAGCAGGTAGCCTAGTGGTTAGAGTAGGTAGCCTGGTGGTTAGAGCAGGTAGCCTAGTGGTTAGAGACAGGTAGCCTAGTGGTTAGAGACAGGTAGCCTAGTGGTTAGAGCAGGTAGCCTAGTGGTTAGAGCAGGTAGCCCAGGTAGCCTAGTGGTTAGAGGCAGGTAGCCTAGTGGTTAGAGCAGGTAGCCTAGTGGTTAGAGCAGGTAGCCTAGTGGTTAGAGCAGGTAGCCTAGTGGTTAGAGCAGGTAGCCTAGTGGTTAGAGCAGGTAGCCTAGTGGTTAGAGGTTAGAGCAGGTAGCCTAGTGGTTAGAGCAGGTAGCCTAGTGGTTAGAGACAGGTAGCCTTGTGGTTAGAGCAGGTAGCCTAGTGGCTAGAGACAGGTAGCCTAGTGGTTAGAGCAGGTAGCCTAGTGGTTAGAGCAGGTACAGAGGCAGGTAGACTAGTGGTTAGAGACAGGTAGTGGTTAGAGACAGGTGGCCTAGTGGTTAGAGACAGGTAGCCTAGTGGTTAGAGACAGGTAGCCTAGTGGTTAGAGACAGGTAGCCTAGTGGTTAGAGACAGGTAGCCTAGTGGTTAGACAGGTAGCCTAGTGGTTAGAGACAGGTAGCCTAGTGGTTAGAGACAGGTAGCCTAGTGGTTAGAGACAGGTAGCCTAGTGGTTAGAGACAGGTAGCCTAGTGGTTAGAGACAGGTAGCCTAGTGGTTAGAGACAGGTAGCCTAGTGGTTAGAGACAGGTAGCCTAGTGGTTAGAGACAGGTAGCCTAGTGGTTAGAGACAGGTAGCCTAGTGGTTAGAGGGTTGGACTAGTAACCAAAAAGTTGCAAGATCAAATCCCTGAGCTGACAAGGTACAAATCTGTCATTCTGCCCCTGAACTAGGCAGTTAACCCACTGTTCCCCTGAACAAGGCAGTTAACCCACTGTTCCCCGGTAGGCTGTCATTGTAAATAAGAATTTGTTCTTAACTGACTTGCCAAGTTAAATAAAGGTTAAATAAATAACATTAAAATACAAATCACAGTCACAGAACAGGCAAAAGAAATGTCAGGCTATTCAGAGTTAGATCAAAACACACATTCCTCAGATGAATATACCTTGATAAACACCGTCCTGAAAATGGGACCATTTTAACTGGTTTTAAATTGTTTTTTTATTAAAACAGGATACATTAAAAGATAGAGTCTCTCTGGACTTGATTTGAGGTGGGACAGCTACAGTCATCTCTTCACCATCAGCCTGTCTTTCACATGTAAAAGGCCCAGTGTCTCTGTGGAGTTGATTTGAGGTGGGACAGCTACAGTCATCTCTTCACCATCAGCCTGTCTTTCACATGTAAAAAGGCCCAGTCAGCAGCGTCTGGGGGTTTGACTGTGGCCTTAAAGTTCATGTTGTGACAGGATGTTTTTTTATAGGGTCTTTAAGCTGCTATCAGCTTAAAGACCCCCCAACTGATTCACAGATGACCCCCCCAACAGATCAACAGATGATCCCCCCCAATCGATCAAAAGATGAATGATCATCGTCAACACACACCAACACAGTCATAAAGAGGTCAGGACAACCCCTACCCCCTCAGGAGGCTGAAAAGAGACAGATGACCCCCAATAGATGACCCCCCCAATAGATGACCCTCCCCCCAACAGATGACCCTCACCAACAAAGTCGTAAAGAGGTCACGACAACCCCTCTACCCCCTCAGGAGGCTGAAAATACTTTTCATGGGCCTTTCATCCTCAAAACGTTATACAACTGCACCGTTGAGAGCATCTTGACTGGCTGCATCACCGCCTGGTACGGCTTGGCATCCGATGCCACAGAGGGTAGCGCGTACAGTCGAGTACATCACTGGGGCCGAGCTCCCTGCCATTCAGGACCTCTATACCAGGCGGTGTCAGAGGAAGACTCCAGCCATCCAGGACCGCTATACCAGGTGGTGTCAGAGGAAGACTCCAGCCATCCAGGACCTCTATACCAGGCGGTGTCAGAGGAAGACTCCAGCCATCCAGGACCTCTATACCAGGCGGTGTCAGAGGAAGACTCCAGCCACCCAGAACCTCTATACCAGGCGGTGTCAGAGGAAGGCCCTTAAAAATGATCAAAGACTCCAGCCACCCCAGTCATAGACTGTTCTCTCTGCTACCCCCACAGCAAGTGGTACCGGAGCACCAAGTCTCCAACTAACAGGATCCTGAACAGCTTCTACCCCCCAAGCCATAAGACTGTTAAATAGTTAGTTAAATAGTTAACCAATAGCTACCCGGACTATCTGCATTGACCCTTTTTGCACTAACAGATATAGTATACTGCTGTTACTGTCTATTATCTATCCTTTACCCCTACCTACAGTATACTGCTGTTACTGTCTATTATCTATCCTTTACCCCTACCTACAGTATACTGCTGTTACTGTCTATTATCTATCCTGTTGTCTAGGCAATTTAACCCTACCTATATCTACATATCTACCACCATTACCTCGTACCCCTGCATATCGACTCAGCACTAGTACCCCGTGTATACAGCCATGTTATTACCTCATACCTCAGCATATCAACTCGGTACGAGTACCCCGTGTTTATAGCCATGTTATCCCCAGCATATCAACTCGGTACGAGTACCCCGTGTATATAGCCATTATATTACCTCATACCCCAGCATATCAACTCAGTACGAGTACCCCGTGTATATAGCCATTATATTACCTCATACCCCAGCATATCAACTCCGTACGAGTACCCCGTGTATGTAGCCAAGTTATTACCTCATACCCCAGCATATCAACTCAGTACGAGTACCCTGTGTATATAGCCATTATATTACCTCATACCCCAGCATATCAACTCAGTACGAGTACCCTGTGTATATAGCCATTATATTACCTCATACCCCAGCATATCAACTCAGTACGAGTACCCCGTGTATACAGCCATGTTATTACCTCATACCCCAGCATATCAACTCCGTACGAGTACCCCGTGTATATAGCCAAGTTATTACCTCATACCCCAGCATATCAACTAGGTACGAGTACCCCGTGTATATAGCCAAGTTATTACCTCATACCCCTGCATATCAACTAGGTACGAGTACCCCGTGTATATAGCCAAGTTATCGTTACTCAGTGTGAATGTATTCCTCATGCTATTATTTTTCTGTTATTTCTCTATTTTTAATTTCTGCATTGTTGGGAAAGGCCTGTAACTAAGCATTTCACTGTTAGTCCATCTATTGTTTACGAAAGACGTGACAAATACAATTTGATATGATTTATTCATCTTGATGGGATCCACTCACAGCATCATCAATCTGTTGGTCTTTGAACAGGAAAAGGCCATCAGAAAGTTCTAGAAGTTTCTCCATTGGCAGCAGGGATCAACCATGTCCCTGATACCACCCTGTCTCCTAAAAGCATATTCTACAGTTAACCTAAACAAAAAATATCTGTGCCACTCATCTCATCATATACAATGGACAACTGGTTTATAAAAATGAAATCAATGCAAATGTTATTTGTCACGTACACATGGTTAGCAGATGTTAATGCGAGTGTAGTAAATGTATTAATATATTAAGACATCTCAGGTTACACAGACCCACAAAGAATTAGAAAAACAAATCCAATTTTGATAAACTCTCATATCTACTGGGTGAAATACCACAGTGTGACATCACAGCAGCAAGATTTGTGACCCGTTGCCACGAGAAAAGGGCAACCAGTGAAGAACAAACACCATTGTAAATACAACCCATATTCATGTTTATTTATTTTCCCTTGTGTACTTTAACTATTTGCACATCCTTACAACACTGTATATATACATAATATGACATTTTAAATGTCTCTATTCCTTTGAAACTTTTGGGAGTGTAATGTTTCATTTGAATTTTTAAATGTTTATTTCACTTTTGTTATTATATATTTCACTTGCTTTGGCAATGTAAACATATGTTGCCCATGACAATAAAGCCCCTTAAATTGAGAGAGAGAGAGAGAGAGACATCACGTACCAAGTAGTTGATTGGTGTGTGATAATTAATTTCATTATGTGTCAGTAAACGTGTGTTTCAGTTCGATGTGACGTGGACGGACGTCAGTCCCAGTCATGTGCAGGTTTGTGCCTCTAAATACGCCTTATCAGTTGGCTAGGAGCATCCTGGCCGTTTCATTGCCACTACTATTAATGTGTTTTCCCGTTCTGCTCCGACGTTCTAGAATCTAGCACAACTACAATTAATCGTGAAATTGTACGACTATTTAGGGGGCCCCTATTTAGTATCACCGAGTGAAGCAATCGCTACAGCATACCCTGCGTGTTTCTCGTGTTGAAGGCCTATAATTCTGTTTATATTCTGCTTGCCCAGTAGCTCTTGGGAATCGAAAGCTAAAATGAATAAGAGGCTGCTATGTGCGCAACTTCGACACAAGAGAGCGCTCCTTAACGGGGAACGGTTGCAGCTGAACCGCAAGAAAGGATCCTATAGCCAGTAGACTACATATAAGCGCATACTTTTAACCATCTCCTTCAAAACAAGGAGAGGAGAGAAGATGCGTTGAAATACTTACAAATTAACGATCGCTCTTATTTTTATTATTGTGATTGAAAACAAAAAAATATATATGTCGCGTATTTATTTATTTCCAAGTTGCAGCCTATATTCGTATTTAAAAAAAAAAATGTATTAGGTCTATTTATTAGCCTCGTTTGAAAACGAAGTAGGCCAAACAAGGACCAAGATTGGTAAGTTTGTTCTATTGATTTGTATATAATATAAATAGACTAATCCCATTTAAACATATGTATCGGTATAGATTCATGCATTAACAATTCGTAGGCTATATGTTACAAGATAAATTACAGAAATTATATTTTAAGAATGTCTTTAAAAAATATATATATATATTCTGTCAGTGAAATCAGTGCACTATATTTGACCGACCGCTGCTGCTTCAATGCAGTCGGAGCTTTGTGTCACCAATATGTTTGTATCTGTAAAGCAGCTCCTACAGCGGGCTGTCGGTTCGGCGACACATCACAGGCTTCTTCAAACGGAAAGATAATTGACCGTTTCCACCTCTGTTCACAAAAGGGCAGTCCGGTGGGACTGTAACGTAGACTCATCTCTCTGGAAATTCATGCAAATTCATCACTCTGAATTTATTGTGAACTCCGGATGTGAAAATATATATTAATTAAATTATCTTAAAATTGAAGGAAATATACTACATTTTAGCCATAGTCTAAACAAACTATTTGGAAAATAATTTATGAAATTATCTAATAATTGTCTGAACAACCCGTTTAGGTTATTCTATAGACTAATAATTTTGTAGACAACAAAAAAAATACAATTAACAAAATGAAATTTAAAAAAACTCATTGAAAACATTACAGGCCTACTTAATATATCAGGGAACATAACAAGTCAAACCTTTGTCGCCCAAACCTGATTCTGTAGCGCTACATGAGAAATACCGTGGAAAGCGTGAGCACAAATAATACTAGTGTCTGTTTCGATGAGGGTGACAACTTTCCATAGAGTGTTTTCACACCTTTATACAAACCCTCAGGTCTCGGCATTTCTGAAAACAAATCTCATACAATTTGTCATGTGGTTTACAAGAAAACGAATTGTTAAGTGAAAGGTATAAATGGTTATGCAATAATTTACCGTAGCTAATTCCTCTGTATAGGTCTAACAGACGAATTTTACTTCACATATCGGTGCTATCAATTGAATTGCTACTCCGTAATTAAATAGTTCTAATTTTCTAGTTAGCATCTTGCTATTATAAATCAATATGACTGAGCAGAGAGCATAAACAAACATTTAGATATACCGCGGGGTCCGGGGGAGGTAAAGGCCCTATGTGTCTTAGTGAAGGGTTCTATAATGACGTGATAATTGTCGATCATCCGCCGGTCGATCATCCGCTGTAGAGAGATAGTTCAAAGAGCGTTGTCTGCCGGGAATACACAAATAACTAGCGATAGGTGTAGGGGGACGACGACACGGGAAACCTGGATGTACAGTTTTATTTAGGATGTTACAACAACTAAAAAAGACACAACATTTTAACATTTACTCCAAGAGGTTGACATATATAAGTAGAAAAAAGACTTTCGTGAACTAACACTCTCACTTGACCCCGTCCCGTCCCCCCACCACTTTACTAACTCTGACCTTGCTCATAACTACTTTATTGAGGACAAATGTACTGACTGCGACTGTGATATGAGGTTGTCCCGTCTAGCTATCTGTAGATAAATACACTGACTGTAAGTCACTCTGAATAAGACCGTCGGCTAAATGAATAAAATGTATTAAAATAATAATAATAATAATAAAAAGCTAAATATAGGCCAGGAGAAGTAGGTTACTCCTTCATTATTTTAAAATGTACAGAGCAGAATAAAACTCATGCCTCTCTGACAGGTCCTTATCTGGGAGATGTAGTGTAGCTTAACGTTTCACTATCAGCCTTACTGCGCAGTAACATTTCGTATGAACTAAAACATTTCAACTGCCTTTTTTTTTTCATCAGTTAAATATCACACCCCCAAAAAGGGTAAATATATGTGGACTGAGCCATCTATCACGATCCATCCTAAAAGCCACACCCATGGCCTTCACAGCAAATTGGGAGTGTGAAACGGGAATCACGTAATCACCCGTGCAGGTTATCACAGGGGAGCAGCTCGTCAGTTTACACAGTGGTAACTCAGTGCACACGGCCAGCCAGACGGGCAGGAGGACTTCCCTGCCTCTTGATTTACAGTAGCCTATAGCCAGTTAGCCCGTTTGAGAGTATAAGTCTATAGCCTATGCGATTCTAATTGGGATATTTTGGATATACTTTAAAAAAATACAAAATAATAGTGTACTTTTATTTCTCCAAAGGATGCAGAACTTTTCAAGAAGATCCCTGGTTCCGGTGCGTCTCCAACCCTTCTGACAGAAGCCCCGGAGAAGAAATTGGAAGAAAAAAAGAAGACCGTGGACCGAATAACATTTAATCTTACCTGACAAACAATTTACCATGCTCGGAGAGGGAGAGAGCAACACCTTTCCTTCCCCCAAGGACGCCCCCCGCCCGGAGGAGAGGAGAAAGTCCCCGGTGGTGGGTGCTGATGACCCGGCTATGGCCGGCAGCGCTAGCCGATACACGGACGGACTGGGGCCAGACCGCTATTATATCTCACCCCCATCCAAGCAAACTGGAGACATGGCGAGTCCATGTTCGTTATTCCCTTATTCTCAGTCCGGTACCGTTTACACGGGTTCCGGTGGATCCAGATATTCGACATCGCTTCACTTCAGCTCGGTGTTGCCTCCCACGGGATTCTCCTCGGCGGGGCGCAATCAGTTCGGCTCGGCCTACCAGTTAGGACAGGGTGGGTGTCTCTACCCTCCATACAGCACCGGCTCCGGGATCGGCTCGGTGCCCCTACCCTCAGGCACGGGGGTGAGGGCTCAGGTCTACCTCTGTAACCGGCCTCTCTGGCTCAGGTTCCACCGTCATCAGACCGAGATGATTATCACCAAACAGGGCAGGTGAGTGCGACGTGGCCAGCGGCTAAAGCTGCTTCGGTTCGGCGGGTGCCGAGTGTGCTTTCATATTGTCGTGAAACTGTATTCTCTGAAACTTCTCTCATACTCCATTAAAATACGGAAAAGGCGCCCGAATACTGAAAAGGATGCCATCATCACGTTGTATTTATATTTGATGCTGTGAAACTGTATTCTCTGAAACGCCACCCACACATTCATTTGTTCTCAAATTCTCACCAGATCTGGCACATTTAAATATACGCAAACACACACACGCATTTGAATCCTTGTCTGTTTATCAGGCGGATGTTCCCGTTCCTGGGTTTCAACCTGATGGGTCTGAATCTCTCTGCTCATTACAACGTGTTTGTGGAGGTCATGCTCGCTGACCCCAACCACTGGAGGTTCCAAGGCGGGAAATGGATCACCTGTGGAAAGGCGGACAATAATATGCAGGGTATGATCCTAGAAATTAAAGGCAGTAGAAAGATTCTAAACGATTTCTAAATAGTTGTTTTGATTACATTTAACCACAGCGATTATGAAATAATCATTTTTAAATGTATTTTAAAATATTTTTTAATTTTTTAATTCCTTCTTTAGGAAACAAAATGTACGTCCATCCTGAATCGCCCAACACGGGAGCACACTGGATGAGACAGGAGATCTCGTTCGGCAAACTGAAGCTCACCAACAACAAAGGAGGCAGTAACAACAACGCACAGGTGATGCTTTTCTTTATACCACCTGCATGAGGGGGGTCATTTTAAGGAAATATAAATATATTCTAATAAACCTGGGAATGTATCGATTTATGAACGAAATATTTTCATCGTAAAAAAAACAAATCCTACTGTGGTTAATGTGTAACTTCCAGGCTCATTGTTTTAAATGCAAAACAAAATAAACAACATATTTATTTTATTGTTATTATTATGAAGATCATCCATACATGTAGGTTTCTTTATTAAGTCAAATCCTGAAAACATTCGCATAAACTTGCATTGATGTCAGTGGTATGTGTCATTATTTATTTATTTTTACCTTTAATTAACTTGGCAAGTCAGTTAAGAACAAATTCTTATTTTCAATGACAGCCTAGGAACAGTGGGTTAACTGCCTTGTTCAGGAGCAGAACGACAGATATTTAGGTCTGGGATTCGATCTAGCACCCTTTCGGTGTTCAGGGGCAGAACAACAGTTATTTAGGTCTGGGATTCGATCTAGCACCCTTTCGGTGTTCAGGGGCAGAACAACAGTTATTTAGGTCTGGGATTCGATCTAGCACCCTTTCGGTGTTCAGGGGCAGAACAACAGTTATTTAGGTCTGGGATTCGATCTAGCACCCTTTTGGTTACTAGTCCAACGCTCTTACCACTAGGCTACCTACCTGCTGCACCCGTACAGGATTTGGCCCACAAATAAGTCTCCTCCGTTGACTTTCTGTTCTGTTTCTCTGTGTACAGATGATAGTTCTTCAGTCTCTTCATAAGTATCAGCCGCGGCTACACATTGTAGAGGTGACAGAGGGGTTGGAGGACATGAGCAGTGACCCAAAGACCCAGACCTTCACCTTCCCAGAGAACCAGTTTATAGCCGTCACGGCCTATCAGAACACCGATGTAAGAATGCATCTTTCACTATCGTTCTCTCCCTCTGCTCTCTCTCTCTGTCCTCTCCCCCCTGCTCTCGTTCTCTCTCTCTCTCGGTCCTCTCCCCCTGTCCTCTCCCCCTCTCGTTCTCTCTCTCTGTCTCTCCCTGTCCCCCTGTCCTCTCCCCCCTGCTCTCGTTCTCTCTCTCTCTCGGTCCTCTCCCCTCGCTCTCTCTCTCTCTCCCTGTCTCTCTCTCTCTCTATCCTCTCCCCATGCTCTCTCTCTCTCAACCCTTTATCTCATTATAACACCGTTTTCTAATTGCTACTCTCTTTTTTCCATAGATCACACAACTGAAAATTGACCACAACCCGTTTGCAAAAGGATTCAGGGATAACTATGATTCGTGAGTATCTTTAATGTTTCCGCCACATTGATATTCACTTACAAATGACCGTAACACAAGTTTTTTTTGGCTTGATGTCTTATCCCTGTCACATTTCCTTGTACACCGAGTGTACAAAACATTAAGAACACCTTCCTAACATTGCGTTGCAGCCCCCTTTGCCCGCACAACAGTCTCAATTCGTCAGAGCATAGACTCTACAAGGTGTCGAAAGCGTTCCACAGGGAGGCTGGCCCGTGTAGACTCCAATGCTGTGTCAAATTGGCTGGATGTCCTTTGTGTTGGTGGACCATTCTTGATACACACAGGAAACTGTTGAGTGTGAAAAACCCTGCAGCGACTGGCGTGGCTCTGGCACCTACTACCATACCGCATTCAAAGCCCCTTGAATCTTTTGTCTTGCCCATTCACCCTCTGAACAGCACACGTACACAATCCATGTCTCAATTGTCTCAAGGCTTAAACATAATTTGTTAACCTGTCTCCTCCCCTTCATCTACACTGATTGAAGTGGATTTAACAGGTGAAATCATTAAGTGATAACAGCTTTCACCTGGATTCACCTGGTCAGTCTGTGTCATGGAAAGAGCAGGTGTCCTTAATGTTTTATACACCCGGTGTACATTCTCCATCTCTCTTCTCCTATGATATTCTAGGATGTACACAGCTCCAGAGGGTGACCGACTGACCCCCTCCCCCACCGGCTCCCACCAGATCGTCCCAGGTGCTCGCTACGCCATGCAACCTTTCTTCCAGGACCAGGTCATCAACAACCTGCCCCAGAACCGCTTCTACAACAGCGAGAGGACAGTACCCCAGACCAACAGTCTCTTTTCCCCTCAGCCAGAGGACAGCGCCTCCCAGAGGTGGTTTATCTCCATGCAACAGGGAGGAGCTGGCCCCAACAAACTGGATCTCAGTTCCTATGAAGGGGACTACTCTAGCAGCCTGCTCCCTTACGGGATTAAATCCCTGCCTCTACAGAACTCCCACGCTCTCACCTACTACCCAGACTCTCCTTTCACTTCCATGGCAGCAGGATGGGGCTCTAGAGGATCTTACCAGAGAAAGGTGACCACGGGCCTGCCGTGGTCCCCTAGACCCAGCCCCACTGGGTTCCCAGAGGACCAGCTGTCTGTGCCTGACAAAGACAAGGCTCAGGGGGAAGAGATCAACGGCAGTAGTGTTGGTAACATAGCTTCAACGTGGACTGATACTCACTCTTCCACGCTGGGCCTGGAGAAAGCTGACTCTGGGGCCGTGGTGTGTAAAAGGAGACGTACGCCTCTGAGTGGACCCGGCACAGAGAACTCCCCCACTGTAAAGGGTGAGGGTCTGACTGCCACTGACACCTACAGCAAAGACTCATCCGTTTCTAAAAGTATGGCTTACTATTCCTTCTACGCAGGCCCTTAATTATCTTGTCACCTTTTAAAAGATCTTTGATGCCAGGTTTTCCCCTCCTTTTCTTATTGGTTGGAAGTTCCAAGTCTGTCAATATTCTGCCAAAGCAGTGCCACCTACACCAACCTTATTCACCAGGGTTTTTAACAACATGTGACTGGACAGTGTGATTTTTTTAAATAACAATCTATGATGGACCGTGGGAATTGTTCTTAAAGTGCCAGAGTATTCGATATAACCCAGTGGGTTGTGCTATAATGTGTATTGTCCCTTCAATGTACCCAGTTGATGTGTGTTTGGACAAGATATGCCTTCACATTGAAGTTTTTGTTTTTACAAACGTGACTCATTTATTGAAGGCTTGTGAATATGATATTTGTGCACTGTACATTGTGAAGGGTGTTGTATCAAATAGACTGTACATTGTGAAGAGATTTTTGTTGTTGTTTTTTCTTAATAAAAATAAAAAAGCTTCAAGGTTCGTTATCCAACTATTGAATGAATAGGAGGAGTCTTTGGTCCATCAGAGTAACGGAATAAGATAACAGCCTAAATCAGGACTACACCATCGACTTATATCGACAACGCAATACAATCTCTATCTGTACCATTTATATTTTATTTAACTAGACTAAGTAATTTTAGAAAACATGATTTACAATGGCGTTCTACCTGAGGAAGAGTGGGTTTAACTGCCTTGTTCATGGGGCAGAACAACAGACTAGGCTACCTGTCTCTACCTGCTGCCATCAAGGTCCAGACATCCTGTCAGTTTGTTACTTTGGTTGCTACAGGCTCAGAAATCCATATCCTCTCTTTTGGTCACAGATATATATATATATATATATAATCTTTTCAATGAATTTATCTAATTAATATATATATATATATATGTGTGTGTTTTATTGTCACACACTGGACTGGTGCAGTGAAATGTGTTGTTTTACAGGGTCATAGTAGTATGATAGGTGTTGTTTTACAGGGTCAGTCATAGTAGTATGATAGGTGTTGTTGTACAGGGTCATAGTAGTATGATAGGTGTTGTTTAACAGGGTCAGTCATAGTAGTATGATAGGTGTTGTTTTACAGGGTCAGTCATAGTAGTATGATATACAGGGTCATAGTAGTATGATAGGTGTTGTTTTAGGGTCAGGGTCAGGGTCATAGTAGTATGATAGGTGTTGTTTTACAGGGTCATAGTAGTATGATAGGTGTTGTTTTACAGGGTCAGGGTCATAGTAGTATGATAGGTGTTGTTTTACAGGGGTCATAGTAGTATGATAGGTGTTGTTTACAGGGTCATAGTAGTATGATAGGTGTTGTTTTACAGGGTCGGTCATAGTAGTATGATAGGTGTTGTTTTACAGGGGGTCATAGTAGTATGATAGGTGTTGTTTTACAGGGTCATAGTAGTATGATAGGTGTTGTTTTACAGGGTCATAGTAGTATGATAGGTGTTGTTTTACAGGGTCATAGTAGTATGATAGGTGTTGTTTTACAGGGTCAGTCATAGTAGTATGATAGGTGCAGTGAAACGTGTGGTTTTACAGGGTCAGTCATAGTAGTATGATAGGTGTTGTTCTACAGGGTCATAGTAGTATGATAGGTGTTGTTCTACAGGGTCATAGTAGTATGATAGGTGTTGTTGTACAGGGTCATAGTAGTATGATAGGTGTTGTTTTACAGGGTCATAGTAGTATGATAGGTGTTGTTTTACAGGGTCAGTCATAGTAGTATGATAGGTGTTGTTTTACAGGGTCAGTCATAGTAGTATGATAGGTGTTGTTGTACAGGGTCATAGTAGTATGATAGGTGTTGTTGTACAGGGTCATAGTAGTATGATAGGTGTTGTTTTACAGGGTCGTCCATAGTAGTATGATAGGTGCAGTGTAATGTGTTGTTTTACAGGGTCAGCCATAGTAGTACGGTGTCCCTGGAACATATTGGGGACGTTATAAAGAGGCAATATGCTGGATTTGACTCTGATCATAAGTCAGAGCAATGGTCACCAACCTTTTCGGAGTCAAGGTCACATTCGGTGTCAAGGTCACCTTCGGAGTCAAGGTTATAACTTCGGAGTCAAAAAGCAAGCGGAGATCTACCACTCAGATGATTTTTTTTTTTAGTCCTGTATGCGTGTATTTCCCAGAAGCCTCAGTAGACTGTCATGAAGGTAGCCCGGTAGCAGTTAAAAACGTTCATGGAAGTAGTTTAGTGTCTAAAAAAGGGGTTCATTATGCTTAAAAAGAAGGACGTTTCCAGGCCTTTCTCTTATATCTCTGGGATATCAGACACTTCAAAACAAACTTCCGTTAGATTCGTTTTTTACTATCTGTTTTTCAGTGTATGAATCTGTTATTCAATGTGTTTCTATGGGCTAATAGCAGTGAGGCCAATGTTTCATCAAATCATTTGTTAATATATATATATATATATATATACTGTATATATATGAAAAGGAGGGCACACTGAACTAGGCTAGTATCAAACTTTGCTGTACTCTTTGACAGTCTCTCTCTGGTCATGGTTTTTAAAGGTTATTAAATATCACCCAGGCTTGTATCAAACTTTGCTCTGGGGTCGTGGAAGTTGTAGGCACGGTGATTTGAGCTATCTGATTGGCCAGCGCGGTAGGCATACTTTATTTAGCTCTCCTGGTCCCCTGGGTAGGCAGGAATGTTTATCCCATCAGACAAATGAAATGGTTCAAAATGGGAACAATTTTCCTACCAGGCGCGCGGGGCTTCTCATCAGCAGACCAAGACGAATGGAAAAACAAAATATGAGCGCAAGGCTTTGTCATTGGCATTTCCATAGAAATGTTTGGTGATCGACTTGTAATGCCTTATAGATCGACCAGTCGATCCACTGGTTAGTGAGCACTGAGTCGGAGCGTTTGTCCAACACCAAAAGAGTACACAGTATCTGGTAAAGCAAAGGCAATCCCTGAAAGAGACTTTTCAATAACTTATTTTCTGAAATAATCAGCGTCACGGAATACTTTAAAATCGCTGCATTTCGAAACGATGATCAGAACGTTAGGTCTATCCTATGTAAATGGGAAGCGCTGAGTCTAACCACACGCGATCACATCCCCCATTGAGAACAATGAGGGGATCCGAATGAATCTGTCCCGGGCGCGGGTGAAAGTTAATTGCATTGGTTTCGGAACCCCGGGGCTGCTTCCAGGGCTTGAACCAGGTGCCCCGCTCCGACCCACCGCGAACTCTGCTCAAATTGATGTAAAGGAGGGAACATTATTTATAATAACGGTTACATGGAGAATATCAGACCTCTCTGAAATGAAAATGGGATGACCATCCCGTCAGCAAAATCTATGTAACCTAAACCCTCCCTGAATGCCTTGGGGGTGAAAAAAAAACCAAGTGACCCTCCCCTGTACCCAAAATAACAATTAAAACAAAGTGGACAGCAGAGAGCATCTACCATTTAACCTCACGTCTTGGACAGACCAGAGCAGTAGAAAGGCATTTTTAGAAACCGTTCTTAAGCTCTATTGTTGGGTTAAGTTCTGTCGTTGGGTTAAGCTCTGTCGTTGGGTTAAGTTCTGTCGTTGGGTTAAGCTCTGTCATTGGGTTAAGTTCTGTCGTTGGGTTAAGTTCTGTCGTTGGGTTAAGTTCTGTCGTTGGGTTAAGTTCTGTCGTTGGGTCAAGTTCTGTCGTTGGGTTAAGTTCTGTCGTTGGGTTAAGTTCTGTCGTTGGGTTAAGTTCTGTCGTTGGGTTAAGTTCTGTCGTTGGGTTAAGTTCTGTCGTTGGGTTAAGTTCTGTCGTTGGGTTAAGTTCTGTCGTTGGGTTAAGTTCTGTCGTTGGGTTAAGTTCTGTCGTTGGGTTAAGTTCTGTCGTTGGGTTAAGTTCTGTGGGTTAAGTTTGGGTTAAGTTCTGTCGTTGGGTTAAGTTCTGTCGTTAAGTTAAGTTCTGTCGTTGGGTTAAGTTCTGTCGTTGGGTTAAGTTCTGTCGTTGGGTTAAGTTCTGTCGTTGGGTTAAGTTCTGTCGTTAAGTTCTGTCGTTGGGTTAAGTTCTGTCGTTGGGTTAAGTTCTGTCGTTGGGTTAAGTTCTGTCGTTGGGTTAAGTTCTGTCGTTGGGTTAAGTTCTGTCGTTGGGTTAAGTTCTGTCGTTGGGTTAAGTTCTGTCGTTGGGTTAAGTTCTGTCGTTGGGTTAAGCTCTGTCGTTGGGTTAAGTCTTCTGTCGTTGGGTTAAGTTCTGTCGTTGGGTTAAGTTCTGTCGTTGGGTTAAGTTCTGTCGTTGGGTTAAGCTCTGTCGTTGGGTTAAGCTCTGTCGTTGGGTTAAGTTCTGTCTGTCTATTGTTGGGTTAAGTTCTGTCGTTGGGTTAAGTTCTGTCGTTGGGTTAAGTTCTGTCGTTGGGTTAAGTTCTGTCGTTGGGTTAAGTTCTGTCGTTGGGTCAAGTTCTGTCGTTGGGTTAAGTTCTGTCGTTGGGTTAAGTTCTGTCGTTGGGTTAAGTTCTGTCATTGGGTTAAGTTCTGTCGTTGGGTTAAGTTCTGTCGTTGGGTTAAGTTCTGTCGTTGGGTTAAGTTCTGTCGTTGGGTTAAGTTCTGTCGTTGGGTTAAGTTCTGTCGTTGGGTTAAGCTCTGTCGTTGAACTTAACCCAACAACAGAAGGTCACAAGTGTTTCCCTAAAAGCTGCCTGGGTTTAAACATCTTCCATTGTACAGAAAGTGAATAGCTTCATCAATCAATAGTGACCGAATTAGATGACTTCCCAGGTCTATGTTGTTGTCTCCATCGGCTATAGAAGGTTGAATAGCTCAGCCTCTGAACGTCAAAGAAATTAAACAGTGATATTCCCATAATGCATCGGAGTCACATCTTTCCCAGGGTACTTTGCAGCTTGTTTCTAGCAGAAAGCATCGCGGGACCAAAGCCCTGTTATCGATCACTTTGTAAAATGAGATCTGTTTATAAGCTAACAATGGGTAGTGCCTTTTCACCCTTTTAATTCATACAAGGTAGGCCTGTAGCATACCCTCTCATAACCCCTCATATTTCAGTCTTGGTTTTAACTTAACAGGCCCTCAGTGACATGTAAGTAGGCTATTTAAAGAGTGTGTGGTGGCTGGAGGAATTGACTGACACATCTCTGGATCTGCGGTAGCAGCCTATAGTCTGACTGATTGTCCTGCATTATGCTGCTTCAAGTTCCAGCTATTATGAGGTCAATAACTCTGATAAATATGTAAAATGGGCAAGAAACATCATTTGTTTTTAATAACATCAATTATAGTTGTAGCCAGCTATTAAAGTTGACCTCCAGTCTTCCTTCTCATCTTCGTGCTCTCCTTGTCAAACTGAACAGAACAGCCTATAGGCTCGTCCACGTGTAAGATTGGGATTTTTTGGGGGACTACGACTTAATCAAAATAAATAAATGGGAAGAAACCTTTGACTCTCCTCCTGAACTGCCATCACAGGCAACACACAGCACAGCCATTGGTTAAGCAGCACACAGCACAGCCATTGGTTAAGCAGCACACAGCACAGCCATTGGTTAAGCAGCACACAGCACAGCCATTGGTTAAGCAGCACACAGCACAGCCATTGGTTAAGCAGCACACAGCACAGCCATTGGTTAAGCAGCACACAGCACAGCCATTGGTTAAGCAGCACACAGCACAGCCATTGGTTAAGCAGCACACAAGCACAGCCATTGGTTAAGCAGCACACAGCACAGCCAGCACACAAGCACAGCCATTGGTTAAGCAGCACACAAGCACAGCCATTGGTTAAGCAGCACACAGCACAGCCATTGGTTAAGCAGCACACAAGCACAGCCATTGGTTAACACAAGCACAGCCATTGGTTAAGCAGCACACAAGCACAGCCATTGGTTAAGCAGCACACAAGCACAGCCATTGGTTAAGCAGCACAGCCAAGCACAGCCATTGGTTAAGCAGCACACAGCACAGCCATTGGTTAAGCAGCACACAAGCACAGCCATTGGTTAAGCAGCACACAGCACAGCCATTGGTTAAGCAGCACACAAACACGTTTTGGATCAGTAAGAGCAGAGCAGGCGGAGCTCAGGGTTGGAATGTCCATTTCAGTGTTTAATGCAGCCTAGTTAAGCAACAAGGCACGAGGGGGTGTGGTATATGGCCAATATACCACGGCTAAAGGTTGTTCTTGTGCACAAGTGTTTTTACACAGCCCTTATCCGTGCTATATTGGCCATATACCACAACGCCCTTAGGTGCCTTATTGCTATTATAAACTGGTTACCAATATAATTAGAGCAGTAAAAATAAATGTTTCGTCACACACATGGTATATGGTCTGATATACCACAGCTGTCAGCCAATCAGCATTCAGGACTCGAACCACTGTTTATCATTTTATTTATACCATACTAGCAGCTATTTTAGAAATATAACATTGGCACTGTGCATCTCCCAGCATGCACTTCGTACCCTTTAGCTTATTTAGGCTATGGATCATGTGATTGATATCACACTAAATAGCCGAGAGGTGAACTTGATATTGTGCACCCAGCAGAGAATCAGATGAGGGGCGGCGTCGGGCTCCACATGGATAAATAGCCTAATAAGCAACTATTTTTAAAACACTGAGAAATATTTACATTTAATCAATTACAAATTGCATGACCCTCCATGGGGCTACATTAAAAAAAAAATCCAAATTTCTAGACGTTGAACTGATGTCTGTGCCCTGTATCTAAGCACATGGAGTAATGAGTATTCTGTAAATGAGTATTCTGTTTTCACATGCAAAGAGGGATTGCTTTTGATAAAAAACGCTTTATCTGCCTTGCAAATAAAAACTCGTTTGAAAATTCAAACATATATTTAATGGAACAAAGATATTGTAACGATCCTGGGTTTATAAGCGAGGAAATCGACGCTACCGCTTGATTATGCTTTTGCGGTACAGTCGACAGCGCGCAGGACTTCGGGCTAGAAGGTCGAGGGTTCGAGACCTGCTCCCTGCTGTTTCATTACAATATTGTTGCCTGTGTTTCTGGACGATGCGCCATGCTGCATTCTTGACAACATGACAGCATGGTGCAACATGTCGTAGATTACTGTTCTATTAGAGAGTGCGCTCCTCCCGCACAGTTTAACGTCTTCACGTCACGGGCCATATACCGGTGCCCACGCGGTTCAGCATAATCGAATCGACCCATTGATTGATTGATTGGTTGATTGAGATTCTCTATATCTATCTATATATGAATATATGAGAGAGAGAGAGAGAGAGAGAGAGAGAGAGAGAGAGAGAGAGAGAGAGAGAGAGAGAGAGAGAGAGAGAGAGAGAGAGAGAGAGAGAGAGAGAGAGAGAGAGAGAGAGAGAGAGAGAGAGAGAGAAAGAGAGAGAGAGAGAGAGAGAGAGACATCATCGCTTGAGAAAGCCAGGACCAAGAGAAGAATGACCATTGAATTGATGGACTCTGCCGCCCTCGAGTGGGAGAAAGTTACAAGTGCTAGTTGTACAAGAGAAAAACCACTCATTTGTTTTCCAATGTGTACTATTCACTTTCTGGAAGCGTGGAGGCGTTTACCGGTTAATTTATAGTAAACAGACAGGATAATGAGCAATTGTTTACATCAAAATATTTTTGAAAGATTCTTCGACAAAAAAAAAAGGAATCATTATCTGACTTCAAACTTCCTAGAACGAAAAAAAAACATCCTGCAATTTACAGCGCAGCCCTGATTCCTGATAACACTCAACTGGCAGTCTGGTGATTTGAGCGTCCGTGGCTGACAACAACAGAGGCAGGGCAGAGTGCACACAGCCAGCTACACACACAGCCAACCATACACGCAGACTAACAGCTACACACAGCCATCTACACACAGCCAGCTATACACAGCCAACTACACACAGCCAGCTATACACAGCCAGCTATACACAGCCAACTACACACAGCCAGCTATACACAGCCATCTACACACAGCCAGCAACACACACACTGCCAGCTACACATAGCCAGCTCCACACACAGACTAACAGCTACACCCAGCCAGCTCCACACACAGACTAACAGCTACACCCAGCCAGCTCCACACGCAGACTAACAGCTCCACCCAGCCAGCTACACCCGCAGACTAACAGCTACACATAGCCAGCTACACACAGCCAACTACACACACACTGCCAGCTACACACAGCCAGCTCCACACACAGACTAACAGCTACACCCAGCCAGCTCCACACACAGACTAACAGCTACACCCAGCCAGCTCCACACACAGACTAACAGCTACACCCAGCCAGCTCCACCCGCAGAATAACAGCTACACACAGCCAGCTCCACACACAGACTAACAGCTACACCCAGCCAGCTCCACCCGCAGACTAACAGCTACACACAGCCAGCTCCACCCGCAGACTAACAGCTACACACAGCCAGCTCCACCCGCAGACTAACAGCTACACACAGCCAGCTCCACCCGCAGACTAACAGCTACACCCAGCCAGACTAACAGCTACACCCAGCCAGCTCCACACACAGACTAACAGCTACACCCAGCCAGCTCCACCCCCAGCTCCAGACTAACAGCTACACCCAGCCAGCTCCACCCAGCCAGCTCCACCCGCAGACTAACAGCTCCACCCAGCCAGCTCCACCCAGCCAGCTCCACCCACCGACTAACAGCTACACCCAGCCAGCTCCACACAGACTAACAGCTAGAAGGACAACAGAAGCCTTATGGACTAACAGCTACACCCAGCCAGCTACACCCACAGACTAACAGCTAGAAGGACAACAGAAGCCTTATGGACTATCAGCTACACCCAGCCAGCTCCACCCCAGCTCCACCCACAGACTAACAGCTACACCCAGCCAGCTCCACCCACAGACTAACAGCTACACCCAGCCAGCTCAGCACACACAGACTAACAGCTACACCCAGCCAGCTACACACAGACTAACAGCTACACCCAGCCAGCTCCACCCACAGACTAACAGCTAGAAGGACAACAGAAGCCTTATGGAATATCAGCTACACCCAGCCAGCGGACAGCTACAGCTAGAAGGACACAGACTAACAGCTACACCCAGCCAGACACACACAGACCAGCCACAGCTACACCCAGCCAGCTCCACCCACAGACTAACAGCTAGAAGGACAACAGAAGCCTTATGGACTAACAGCTACACCCAGCCAGCTACACCCACAGACTAACAGCTAGAAGGACAACAGAAGCCTTATGGACTAACAGCTACACCCAGCCAGCTCCACACACAGACTAACAGCTAGAAGGACAACAGAAGCCTTATGGACTAACAGCTACACCCAGCCAGCTCCACCCACAGACTAACAGCTACACACAGCCAGCTCCACCCAGCCAGCTACCACAGACGTTTAAAGCCTTATGGACTAACAGCTACACCCAGCCAGCCAGCTCCACCCAGCCAGCTCCACCACAGACTAACAGCTACAACAGCTCCACCCACAGACCAGCCAGACTAACAGCTAGAAGGACAACAGAAGCCTTATGGAATATCAGCTACACCCAGCCAGCTCCACACACAGACTAACAGCTACACCCAGCCAGCTACACACAGACTAACAGCTACACCCAGCCAGCTCCACCCACAGACTAACAGCTAGAAGGACAACAGAAGCCTTATGGAATATCAGCGTTGCCTGGCGGAAGAATAGAGAGCCACTGGCAACAGGACAACATTCTGGGGAACCGCAAGAGCCTCTTGTTGTAAGTCTACTTAGCTAGCTAGCTAATCAATGTTTTCTTTATCTCGCTAGTTAACAAAAACACAGACACGCCAGAGAAGTGTACTTCATTTTTAAAGTCATCAACAACAAAAAAAACATGACATTTGCTAGCTAGTCACTGTTGCGAGTTGTTAGCTAACGTCGGCTAGTTAGTTAGCTTTCTCCAGCTAGCTAACGATACTTTAGCTAGCTAATCTGTATAAACACCGATATGTCTTCGCTAACTAGTTTACAAACATGAACAATGAGTAAGTAATTAACTAGTAAGTACCATTTGTACGTTTAAAAAAAAAACTGTTGGCTTTCGTTGAAACAACTAAAAGTTTGGATGATGAAGCTAACTAGGTAGATACAACCATGCTAGTTAGAAAACATACCAGCCACTTGATATCCCGTTAATGGTCTAAAATTCATCTTTACAGTCTAGTCTGGCTCTGGGCATTGCTACTTTGTCTGTTGTTGAATATCTTGGTTGCTACTTTGTCTGTTGTTGTTGTTGAATATCTTGGTTGCTACTTTGTCTGTTGTTGTTGTTGAATATCTTGGTTGCTACTTTGTCTGTTGTTGTTGTTGAATATCTTGGTTGCTACTTTGTCTGTTGTTGTTGTTGAATATCTTGGTTGCTACTTTGTCTGTTGTTGTTGTTGAATATCTTGGTTGCTACTTTGTCTGTTGTTGTTGTTGAATATCTTGGTTGCTACTTTGTCTGTTGTTGTTGTTGAATATCTTGGTTGCTACTTTGTCTGTTGTTGAATATCTTGGTTGCTACTTTGTCTGTTGTTGAATATCTTGGTTGCTACTTTGTCTGTTGTTGAATATCTTGGTTGCTACTTTGTCTGTTGTTGAATATCTTGGTTGCTACTGACTAGCTAGCAGTCAGGTGATGAACCTGCAAACATAATCACCCTTTTTTGAAAAGGCATCAGTGCCAAGGAGGACAGTGTTTTGGTTGACAGTTTTTAGATAATAAATAGCTAGCTATCATGTTAGTTGTACGTTCTTATCAAAGATTGAACAGTAGTATCAACAAGTTATCAAGTGACCCAGTGTTTCCAAGAAAAGTGTTTATTTCTAACTTCAGCCTTGGTACAAAATGTGCCATAGTGGGCAGTATTTTCTGCCCTGTCGGTATTTCCAATGATCATCAGTTATTATAATAAAAACGGCAAACATTTGCCTCCACCTTATGGAGAAATGAGTAGAATTGCAGGAAATTAGCTGAAACTTTTGTGTGTGTGTGTGTGTGTGGGGGGGGGGGTGTAGACCCATAAGCCACTGCAGCCCCTCATGAAGAGTTCTCTTTTCTTTTTTTGCGTCCCCAACCCCCATCAAAGTTGCCCATCCCCGAGCGAGATGATGAGAAATCTCTAGCTAACACTAGACTGACACGATGTCATGAAACCAGGCCAGATCCAGCATAGGGCTCCAAACCATTTGACAGTTCTAATAGCTAGGGTACCTGCAACCTGTCATTCATGAATGTTGAATCAGATTTGTCACGTTTACACACCTGGATGTCACTCAACTGGACATCTCATGCAGCATCACAAAAACTAGGGGACTTCTAAGTATTGTAACTTGCGTTAAGAGACAAACCGTGAGTACTTCTCACCAGCCCAGACCCGCATGCTCACACCTCCATTCATACTGCCTGCATTTTTGTTTGCCACTTGGCCTTAAATTGTATTGAATTCGTTTTTTCTCGGTTGCCCAGGATATTTCGATAATTTGATTTGTTCTGTTGTGTCAATGATGATGGTGAATTGATTGACTTCCACATTGTTAGTAAAAATTAAAAAAAATCAAGATGAAAAGAGAATTGTCTAGCCCATTGGGTATCTCACTAGATCTTTTCACATCCAATATTTTCCAGAAGTGATCTAATAGTTCAAAAGAACAATTAGTGTAGAGAGAGAAATTAAATTAATTCATAAAAAAAACAAACAGAATTTGTCTGTGTGTGTAAATGAAGCCAAGTGACTGTTCAACGTTGGTTTGACCAATCAGAATCTATGCTTCCAGATGGACTGGCATGTGACCACGCGGACTGGGATGGGTTCCAGGTTGCCTCTGAGAATAACACTGACGTGGACACTGACTCAGTGACTTGAGGTCATAGAGCAGTGGTCACCAACCGGTCGATTTCACATCGACTGGCCGATCTTCTTCAAGGCATCACTAGTCGATCGTCAAACATTTCTGCAGAAATGTCTTCTTTTTTTTTCAATTTGTACTGCGCTGTTTGCGGTAGGTGGACTTGATTCAGAAGCCCTGGGCGCCTGGTAGGCAGGGTCCCATTTTAACCATTTAATCACACAATAAAACCATCAAAAACAGCCCCACTAGGCCCCACAATAAAACCATCAAAAACAGCCCCAACAGGCCCCACAATAAAACCATCAAAAACAGCCCCAACAGGCCCCACAATAAAATCATCAAAAACAGTCCCAACAGGCCCCACAATAAAACCATCAAAAACAGCCCCACTAGGCCCCACAATAAAACCATCAAAAACAGCCCCAACAGGCCCCACAATAAAACCATCAAAAACAGCCCCAACAGGCCCCACAATAAAATCATCAAAAACAGTCCCAACAGGCCCCACAATAAAACCATCAAAGACAATCACATTGAATATGTGGAGGCTGAGCCAAGTAAACAAACATTGTGTAAAGTGCCTAGGAAGAGTTACAAAATACAATGACTTGGTTTGTCACATGAATTCCCAAACGTTAGCTAGTAGCATGTTTTGTCATTCGCACTGCTGAGTGGAGTTGAGGTTTTTATACAGTCTGTGCCTTTCTAAGACAAAACGATATTGTCCTAGTCTACACTGTGTACATATCTTTGTAATCTATTACAATACACATGTGGTACTGTCTCCTACAGTCTGTCTGGGTACTGTCTCCTACAGTCTGTTTGGGTACTGTCTCCTACAGTCTGTCTGGGTACTGTCTCCTACAGTCTGTCTGGGTACTGTCTCCTACACTCTGTCTGGGTACTGTCTCCTACACTCTGTCTGGGTACTGTCTCCTACACTCTGTCTGGGTACTGTCTCCTACACTCTGTCTGGGTACTGTCTCCTACACTCTGTCTGGGTACTGTCTCCTACACTC
>NW_024609679.1:52500-77500 GCF_018296145.1 Oncorhynchus tshawytscha
AGCCTCTCCTCCTCCTCAGTTTTGGGCTTTTGTGGTTTGGGCTTGCAGTTACTCAGTTAGGCTACTCTTCTCCCCTTGGTTTCTGTTGGTAAGTAGGCTGGTTTTGTAGGATTCAACAAGGTTGTGTTTGGTGTCAGTAGAAAAGCTTGTTGTTAGGATAAATCAGAATGACAGTTGAAATGTGACAGTCTTGGCTAAAGCCATTTTTTTTCTCTTCTGATTAACCTATATTTGGTTTGAGACATCCTGTTGTTGTTGTTGTTGTTGTTGCCTTGTTGAAATCTGGGTCGCGTTCAGTAGAGACCAATGTTGTGGAATGTAAAGACATAAATGTATAGCCTAAAACATAATATTAACCTATATTTGGTTTGAGACATCCTGTTGTTGTTGCCTTGTTGAAATCTGGGTCGCGTTCAGTAGAGACCAATGTTGTGGAATGTAAAGACATAAATATATAGCCTAAAACATAATATACCTCTCTGAGTAAAGGAATCATGTAGATTAAAGGAATGTGATTCAGTACATTACACCCTCCTGAATGTGATTCAGTACATTACACCCTCCTGAATGTGATTCAGTACATTACACCCTCCTGAATGTGATTCAGTACATTACACCCTCCTGAATGTGATTCAGTACATTACACCCTCCTGAATGTGATTCAGTACATTACACCCTCCTGAATGTGATTCAGTACATTACACCCTCCTGAATGTGATTCAGTACATTACACCCTCCTGAATGTTGTAATTACACCCTCCTGAATGTGATTCTGATTCAGTACATTACACCCTCCTGAATCTACACCCTCCTGAATGTGATTCAGTACATTACACCCTCCTGAATGTGATTCAGTACATTAGGCCCAGTTCATTTCTTTGGATTGTAATCTTCCTTTGGCTGAAGGCCCAGTCCATTTCTTTGGTTGTAATTTCCTCTCTGTCTGTCCTTAGGCCCAGTTCCATTTCTTTGGCTGTAATTTCCTCTCTGTCTGTCCTTAGGCCCAGTTCCATTTCTTTGGCTGTAATTTCCTCTCTGTCTGTCCTTAGGCCCAGTTCCATTTCTTTGGCTGTAATTTCCTCTCTGTCTGTCCTTAGGCCCAGTTCCATTTCTTTGGCTGTAATTTCTATCCTCTCTGTCTGTCCTGTCTGTCCTTTGGCCCAGTTCCATTTCTTTGGCTGTAATTTCCTCTCTGTCTGTCCTTAGGCCCAGTTCCATTTCTTTGGCTGTAATTTCCTCTCTGTCTGTCCTTAGGCCCAGTTCCATTTCTTTGGTTGTAATTTCCTCTCTATCCTCTCTGTCTGTCCTTAGGCCCAGTTCCATTTCTTTGGCTGTAATTTCCTCTCTGTCTGTCCTTAGGCCCAGTTCCATTTCTTTGGCTGTAATTTCCTCTCTATCCTCTCTGTCTGTCCTTAGGCCCAGTTCCATTTCTTTGGTTGTAATTTCCTCTCTATCCTCTCTGTCTGTCCTTAGGCCCAGTTCCATTTCTTTGGCTGTAATTTAATTTCTATCCTCTCTGTCTGTCCTTAGGCCCAGTTCCATTTCTTTGGCTGTAATTTCCTCTCTGTCTGTCCTTAGGCCCAGTTCCATTTCTTTGGCTGTAATTTCCTCTCTGTCTGTCCTTAGGCCCAGTTCCATTTCGTTAGCTGTAATTTCCTCTCCATCCTCTCTGTCTGCCCTCAGGAGCATCAATATGCTGTCCTTCTGCAGTTGGTCAGGTTGAAATATCACCAAACGCCTTCAGGTTGAAGCTCCTCCTGGTAGAATCTGAGGGGCGATGGGGAACACAGCCACTAAATTCCGCAAGGCTCTGATCAACGGTGACGAGGGTCTGGCCTATCAGCTGTATGAGGGGAGCCCCCAGTTTAAAGAGAGCCTGGACCCCAACACTTCATATGGCGAACCCTACCAACATAACACTCCTCTGCACTACGCCGCCAGGCACGCCATGACACGACTCATCAGGTGAGGACATGACTCGTACGTCTCAGTGTTACCTGACCCTCTGGCCCATCTAACTGTATGAAGTCATCTGACATTGTGAGTCATGAAATGTGTTTAATAATATGGAAAACTGTGGAAAGAACCTGGGGGAGAAAATATATATTTACCAGAGAGACTGAAAATGTGCTTCCCTCTGTGTGATGGGGTTATAGCAAGGTTTCATAACGTGATTTTATTTGGCCGTCCCAAGTTTTCTGAGCAAAAGAAACAATATATACACTACCGGGCAAAAGTTTTAGAACCCCTACTCACGTTGGAACATTGCTGAGGGGGCGATTAGGCCTGGCTCGCGGTTCACGTTCCAATTCAGCCCAAAGGTGTTCGATGGGGTTGAGGTCAGGGCTGTGTGCAGACCAGTCAAGTTCTTCCACACCGATCTCGACAAAACCATTTCTGTATGGATCTCGCTTTGTGCACGGGGGGGGGGGGCGGCATTGTCACGCTGAAATTTGTCCGTCGGATTGCCAGATGGTGAAGGGTGATTCATCACTCCAGAGAACGCGTTTCCACTGCTCCAGAGACCAATGGCGGCGAGCTTTACACCACTCCAGCCGACGCTTGGCGTTGCGAATGGTGATCTTAGGCTTGTGTGCGGCTTGCTTGGCCATGGAAACTCATTTCATGAAACTTCCAACGAACAGTTATTGTGCTGACGTTGCTTCCCGAGGCAGTTTGGAACTTGGTAGTGAGTGTTGCGACCGAGGACAGATGATTTTTACGCGCTTCAGCACTCGGCGGTCCCATTCTCTGAGGTTGTGTGGCCTACCACTTCGAGGCTGAGACGTTGTTGCTCCTAGACGTTTCCACTTCACAATAACAGCATTTACAGTTGATCGGGGCAACTCTAGCAGGGCAGAAATGTGACAAACTGACTTGTTGGAAAGGCGGCATCCTATGACGGTGCCACGTTGAAAGTCACTGAGCTCTTTAGTAAAGCCATTCTACTGACAATGTTTGTCTATGGAGATTGCATGGCGGTGTGCTCGATTTTTATACACCTGTCAGCAACGGGTGTGGCTGAAATAGCCGAATCCACTAATTTGAAAGGGTCTCCACATACTCGTTTATATGTGATTGTATACAAATGGAAGCAAGGTCTGAAATGAATGTTTTTAGTCAAATAATACATCTGTTATGGTGGAAAAAAAGGACCTGCTGCTGAAATCAAGTTGTGTTCTATCATAGATTACCCAGGCAGGACACTGGTGAGGGTTCTATCATAGATTACCCAGGCAGGACACTGGTGAGGGTTCTATCATAGATTACCCAGGCAGGACACTGGTGAGTGTTCTATCATAGATTACCCAGGCAGGACACTGGTGAGGGTTCTATCATAGATTACCCAGGCAGGACACTGGTGAGGGTTCTATCATAGATTACCCAGGCAGGACACTGGTGAGTGTTCTATCATAGATTACCCAGGCAGGACACTGGTGAGGGTTCTATCATAGATTACCCAGGCAGGACACTGGTGAGGGTTCATAGATTACCCAGGCAGGACACTGGTGAGGGTTCTATCATAGATTACCCAGGCAGGACACTGGTGAGGGTTCTATCATAGATTACCCAGGCAGGACACTGGTGAGGGTTCTATCATAGATTACCCATTACTGGTGGACACTGGTGGGTTCTATCATAGATTACCCAGGCAGGACACTGGTGAGGGTTCTATCATAGATTACCCAGGCAGGACACTGGTGAGGGTTCTATCATAGATTACCCAGGCAGGACACTGGTGAGGGTTCTATCATAGATTACCCAGGCAGGACACTGGTGAGGGTTCTATCATAGATTACCCAGGCAGGACACTGGTGAGTGTTCTATCATAGATTACCCAGGCAGGACACTGGTGAGGGTTCTATCATAGATTACCCAGGCAGGACACTGGTGAGGGTTCTATCATAGATTACCCAGGCAGGACAGGACACCCAGGCTGCACACTGGTGAGGGTTCTATCATAGATTACCCAGGCAGGACACTGGGAGGGTTCTATCATAGATTACCCAGGCTGGACACTGGTGAGGGTTCTATCATAGATTACCCAGGCAGGACACTGGTGAGGGTTCTATCATAGATTACCCAGGCAGGACACTGGTGAGGGTTCTATCATAGATTACCCAGGCAGGACACTGGTGAGGGTTCTATCATAGATTACCCAGGCTGCACACTGGTGAGGGTTCTATCATAGATTACCCAGGCAGGACACTGGTGAGGGTTCTATCATAGATTACCCAGGCAGAACCCTCACCAGTGTCCTATCATAGATTACCCAGGCAGGACACTGGTGAGGGTTCTATCATAGATTACCCAGGCAGGACACTGGTGAGGGTTCTATCATAGATTACCCAGGCTGCACACTGGTGAGGGTTCTATCATAGATTACCCAGGCAGGACACTGGTGAGGGTTCTATCATAGATTACCCAGGCTGCACACTGGTGAGGGTTCTATTATAGATTACCCAGGCTGCACACGGGTGAGGGTTCTATCATAGATTACCCAGGCAGGACACTGGTGAGTGTTCTATCATAGATTACCCAGGCAGACATCGTCCTGAATGTCTTTTATCTGGACCCAGCAACAAACGGCCTGTTTTGGTTTCACCACTAATTCAATCTATTTATCTAACCGTTTGTTTAAACTTGTTTTATTTATCCAGCAACAGCCAGTCAGATGAGATAGTAGCATTTAGGTTACCGTGACGACTTGGAAATGACATTCAGTTGGTTTTTATTATCCCCTTAAGGACAAAATGGTGGCAGCGAGTTGCACACAAACAAAGCACAGACAGATGAAAACATGCTTTAAAAAAAATAAAAAAGTGATTAAATTAAGCGGTTCGTTTTTAAAAGATGACTTGTCAAGTATTAGAAATGGGGATTGTTTTTCCCTTTTTGTTTTCAATGGCTTTTCAAATGGGAGTTATTCACCACTATGGTTATGCTGTGTAAAACACCTTTTAGTTGTGTAAAACACCTTTTAGTTGTATAAAGCACCTTTTAGTTGTGTAAAACACCTTTTAGTTGTATAAAACACCTTTTAGTTGTGTAAAACACCTTTTAGTTGTATAAAACACCTTTTAGTTGTGTAAAACACCTTTTAGTTGTGTAAAACACCTTTTTAACTGTATAAAACACCTTTTAGTTGTATAAAACACCCTTTAGTTGTGTAAAACACCTTTTAGTTGTGTAAAAAACACCTTTTAATTGTATAAAACACCTTTTAGTTGTATAAAACACCCTTTAGTTGTGTAAAACACCTTTTAGTTGTGTAAAAAAACACCTTTTAATTGTATAAAACACCTTTTAGTTGTATAAAACACCTTTTTAACTATATAAAGCACCTTTTAGTTGTGTAAAACACCTTTTTAACTATATAAAGCACCCTTTAGTTGTGTACCTTTTAGTTGTGTAAAACACCTTTTAGTTGTGTAAAAAACACCTTTTAGTTGTGTAAAAAACACCTTTTAGTTGTATAAAACACCCTTTAGTTGTGTAAAACACCTTTTAGTTGTGTAAAACACCTTTTAGTTGTATAAAACACCTTTTAGTTGTATAAAACACCTTTTAGTTGTATAAAACACCTTTTAGTTGTATAAAACACCTTTTAGTTGTGTAAAACACCTTTTAGTTGTATAAAACACCTTTTAGTTGTGTAAAACACCTTTTAGTTGTATAAAACACCTTTTAGTTGTATAAAACACCTTTTAGTTGTGTAAAACACCTTTTAGTTGTGTAAAGCCTATGCGGTAGCAGCTATTCCCTGCTCTCTGTGCCCAGGATGGGGGGGAAGAGTGTTGTGTGTCTCTCTGTCCCATCTGCCCCTGCTAGGAACCATCTGTTAGACACGTCACAGGAACGTTCCACCCTGAGACTGAGCTACAAGCCTCCTTCACTCTCTACCGCTGTAGTTCTATAGCAGGACACCGACACCTATACAGCCAGTTCATTAGGCACCAAACAGAAGACATCCTACTGAAACAGGGAGTGACTACCTGGACTGTAGGGCTCCACTACTAGTTCCTCTAGTCTCTAACACTAGGGACTCTGTTACAGTACATTAGACATCCTACTGAAACAGAGAGTGACTACCTGGACTGTAGGGCTCCACTACTAGTTCCTCTAGTCTCTAACACTAGGGACTCTGTTACAATACGTTAGACATCCTACTGAAACAGGGAGTGACTACCTGGACTGTAGGGCTCCACTACTAGTTCCTCTAGTCTCTAACACTAGGGACTCTGTTACAGTACATTAGACATCCTACTGAAACAGAGAGTGACTACCTGGACTGTAGGGCTCCACTACTAGTTCCTCTAGTCTCTAACACTAGGGACTCTGTTACAATACGTTAGACATCCTACTGAAACAGGGAGTGACTACCTGGACTGTAGGGCTCCACTACTAGTTCCTCTAGTCTCTACCACTAGGGACTCTGTTACAATACGTTAGACATCCTACTGAAACAGGGAGTGACTACCTGGACTGTAGGGCTCCACTACTAGTTCCTCTAGTCTCTAACACTAGGGACTCTGTTACAATACATTAGACATCCTACTGAAACAGGGAGTGACTACCTGGACTGTAGGGCTCCACTACTAGTTCCTCTAGTCTCTACCACTAGGGACTCTGTTACAATACGTTAGACATCCTACTGAAACAGGGAGTGACTACCTGGACTGTAGGGCTCCACTACTAGTTCCTCTAGTCTCTAACACTAGGGACTCTGTTACAATACGTTAGACATCCTACTGAAACAGGAGTGACTATTTGGACTGTAGGGCTCCACTACCTAGTTGGGCAGGTAGCCTAGTCTCTAACACTAGGGACTCTGTTACAATACGCTAGACATCCTACTGGAAACAGGGAGTGACACCTAGTGACTAGTTCCTCTAGTCTCTAACACTAGGGACTCTGTTACAATACATTAGACATCCTACTGAAACTAGGGAGTGACTGGTAGGGCTCCAGGTAGCCTAGTGGTTCCTCCAGTCTGGGCAAGCCTAGTGGGACTCTGGTTGTTAGAAATTCATCCTTCCTTCCTTGTTGCATTGGTAAGCCAGTGGTTAAATGATTTGGGCAGGTGGTAGCCAAGGTTAGAGTGGTTAGTAACCCAGCCTGTTCAAATAGGGGCATGGTAGCCTAGTGGTTAGAGTGTTGGGCAGGTAGCCTAGTGGTTGGGCAGGTAGCCTAGTGGTTAGAGCGTTGGGCAGGTAGCCTAGTGGTTAGAGCGTTGGGCAGGTAGCCTAGTGGTTAGAGGGTGGGCATGGTAGCCTAGTGGTTAGAGCGTTGGGCAGGTAGCCTAGTGGTTAGAGGGGTGTTGGGCATGGTAGCCTAGTGGTTAGAGCGTTGGGCAGGTAGCCTAGTGGTTAGAGCGTTGGGCAGGTAGCCTAGTGGTTAGAGCGTTGGGCAGGTAGCCTAGTGGTTAGAGCGTTGGGCAGGTAGCCTAGTGGTTAGAGGGTTGGGCATGGTAACCTAGTGGTTAGAGCGTTGGGCAGGTAGCCTAGTGGTTAGAGCGTTGGGCAGGTAGCCTAGTGGTTAGAGCGTTGGGCAGGTAGCCTAGTGGTTAGAGGGGTGTTGGGCATGGTAACCTAGTGGTTAGAGCGTTGGGCAGGTAGCCAGTGGTTAGAGTGTTGGGCAGGTAGCCTAGTGGTTAGAGCGCCTAGTGGGAGGGTGGGCAGGTAGCCTAGTGGTTAGAGCGTTGGGCAGGTAGCCTAGTGGTTAGAGCGTTGGCAGGTAGCCTAGTGGTTAGAGCGTTGGGCAGGTAGCCTAGTGGTTAGAGGGGTGGGCAGGTAGCCTAGTGGTTAGAGCGTTGCCAGGTGGGCAGGTAGCCTAGTGGTTAGAGCGTTGGGCAGGTAGCCTAGTGGTTAGAGCGTTGGGCAGGTAGCCTAGTGGTTAGAGCGTTGGGCAGGTAGCCTAGTGGTTAGAGCGTTGGGCAGGTAGCCTAGTGGTTAGAGCGCTGGGCAGGTAGCCTAGTGGTTAGAGGGGTCGGCATGGTAACCTAGTGGTTAGAGCGTTGGGCAGGTAGCCTAGTGGTTAGAGGGGTCGGCATGGTAACCTAGTGGTTAGAGCGTTGGGCAGGTAGCCTAGTGGTTAGAGCGTTGGGCAGGTAGCCTAGTGGTTAGAGCGTTGGGCAGGTAGCCTAGTGGTTAGAGCGTTGGGCAGGTAGCCTAGCGGTTAGAGCGTTGGACAGGTAGCCTAGTGGTTAGAGCGTTGGGCAGGTAGCCTAGCGGTTTGAGCGTTGGGCAGGTAGCCTAGTGGTTAGAGCGTTGGGCAGGAGCCTAGTGGTTAGAGGGGTGGGCAGGTAGCCTAGTGGTTAGAGCGTTGGGCAGGTAACCTAGTGGTTAGAGTGTTGGGCAGGTAGCCTAGTGGTTAGAGTGGTTGGGCGGCATGGTAACCTAGTGGTTAGAGCGTTGGGCAGGTAGCCTAGTGGTTAGAGGGGTGGGCATGGTAACCTAGTGGTTAGAGCGTTGGGCAGGTAGCCTAGTGGTTAGAGCGTTGGGCAGGTAGCCTAGTGGTTAGAGGGTTGGGCATGGTAGCCTAGTGGTTAGAGCGTTGGGCAGGTAGCCTAGTGGTTAGAGGGTGGCATGGTAACCTAGTGGTTAGAGGGGTCGGCATGGTAACCTAGTGGGGCGTTGGGCAGGTAGCCTAGTGGTTAGAGAGCGTTGGGCAGGTAGCCTAGTGGTTAGAGCGTTGGGCAGGTAGCCTAGTGGTTAGAGCGTTGGGCAGGTAGCCTAGTGGTTAGAGCGTTGGGCAGGTAGCCTAGTGGTTAGAGGGGTTGGCATGGTAACCTAGTGGTTAGAGCGTTGGGCAGGTAGCCTGGTGGTTAGAGCGTTGGGCAGGTAGCCTAGTGGTTAGAGCGTTGGGCAGGGAGCCTAGTGGTTAGAGCGTTGGGCCAGT
Source organism: Oncorhynchus tshawytscha (assembly GCF_018296145.1). NCBI lineage: Eukaryota > Metazoa > Chordata > Actinopteri > Salmoniformes > Salmonidae > Oncorhynchus > Oncorhynchus tshawytscha. Next base: position 61,402 of record NW_024609679.1, read on the forward strand.
TTACCGAAAGGTTGCTAGATCGAATCCCCCGAGCTGACAAGGTATAAATGTGTCATTCTGCCCCCCTGAACAAGGCTGTTAACCCACTGTTCCCCGGTAAGCCGTCATTGTAAATAAAAATTTGTTCTTAACTGACTTGCCGAGTTAAATAATATTCCATTACATTTAAAACAAAGGAAGTACACGAGGCATTCCTGAAGGATTTCAACAGGATGTAGTTCTGTATCAGGGTACCAGTTTCTAGAAAGCTACTACTTAGCTACTACTTAGCTACTACTTAGCTGCTACTTAGCTACTACTTAGCTACTACTTAGCTACTACTTAGCTGCTACTTAGCTACTACTTAGCTGCTACTTAGCTACTACTTAGCTACTACTTAGCTACTACTTAGCTACTACTTAGCTACTACTTAGCTACTACTTAGCTGCTACGTAACTACTACTTAGTGCTATACATTATATGAAGGTTTAATAGGGCGTGTGTGTTTTCTCTAGGACAACATGCAGCGAACTACATTGACACGGAGACTCTTCATTTTCCCCGCGTTCTTCATCATACTGTCATTGTTACTTGTGGATGTGTCTCAAATTGCTTCCTATCCTCTACGTAGTATACTTCTTTTGACCACGCCTCCTACATACACAGACTTGATGTTATTGGCTGAGCCTGTCAGAGTAGCTGTGTGTACTCCTGCATCAGCATTCTTTTTTGAGTTCATCACACGCTCAGAGAGACGTTTAATTCTATGCTGTTATTTGTCATCGATACTAGTGGCCGTGGTCCTGTGTAGACGGTGGTTGGTTATCACTGTGGACATGAGGGGGGTTTTTTAGACCGTACAGAGGATAAACGAGTCAAGCGGTTAAAGTCAGATAAGCGTGTTTTCATCGTAACAACAGTGGAGTTGACAGTAGCCCCTGGCCTAACCATTACTGTGGAGAACAACCGCCATCTTGTTTGTTAACTGTTCCCACAGGACTGCTCCTCTGACCGACGCCCCCGTGAACCACGAACAAATTGATATTTCACTTTGCCGAACCATGATGAGTTACGGGCTGCGGTTTCTCTGTGTCCACAGTCTCTGGAAGGCTACTGTGGAGTCAGTGGGAGAATCTCAATTTGCTCACGTCCTGGAAGAGAAAGGTCAGAAGGAAGGGACCTCTGGCCTTCACATCCAATGGGTTTTGAGAATGCATTTGAGATTCTCCCATTGACTCAAGAGTAGCCTTCCATCAGCTTACCAAAGGTTGTACCACAGTAGAAAACTGTGTCTGGTAGCTCAGGGGGCCGTCAATGAGTAGCTCTCAAGTAGATACTGAGAAATATTCACTAGACCTTAATACTACATGATTAAATCTGTATATAAAAAAAAAAATCTAACATAATTTTAGCATTTTTTTTGCTTTCTATTTTCCCCCTACATCAATCGGTTAAATCACATTATTTAAAATGTTTTCATTCAGTTACTAAAGTAACAGTCCTGGCTGAGCCCCAATATGCGCTTCGCGGTTACGATGTCGCCTGTATACGCCTACTGGCAATGAAACAATTAAAAAGCACAGGATATTTGTACCTCGATAAAACGGCTCTGCTTTGGTAAGTAATATCTCAACCAAATAAGCCATTTCTACCCCTGTCACCTTTTTAATATATTTAAATACAGGAAAATTATTTGGTGGAATGTGCTCAGAAAAAAGCCAATGTTAATTTGCTTCGTCTCCAGTGGTCCGTAGGCCTACATGTTGACTCTGCTGGTCCGTAGGCCTACATGTTGACTCTGCTGGTCCGTAGGCCTACATGTTGACTCTGCTGGTCCGTAGGCCTACATGTTGACTCTGCTGGTCCGTAGACCTACATGTTGACTCTGCTGGTCCGTAGGCCTACATGTTGACTCTGCTGGTCCGTAGGCCTACATGTTGACTCTGCTGGTCCGTAGGCCTACATGTTGACTCTGCTGGTCCGTAGGCCTACATGTTGACTCTGCTGGACTCTCCGTAGGCCTACATGTTGACTCTGCTGGTCCGTAGGCCTACATGTTGACTCTGCTGGTCCGTAGGCCTACATGTTGACTCTGCTGGTAGGCCCTGCTGGTTCGGCCTACATGTTGACTCTGCTGGTCCGTAGGCCTACATGTTGACTCTGCTGGTCCGTAGGCCTACATGTTGACTCTGCTGGTCCGTAGGCCTACATGTTGACTCTGCTGGTCCGTAGGCCTACATGTTGACTCTGCTGGTCCGTAGGCCTACATGTTGACTCTGCTGGTCCGTAGGCCTACATGTTGACTCTGCTGGTCCGTAGGCCTACATGTTGACTCTGCTGATTCGTAGGCCTACATGTTGACTCTGCTGGTCCGTAGGCCTACATGTTGACTCTGCTGGTCCGTAGGCCTACATGTTGACTCTGCTGGTTCGTAGGCCTACATGTTGACTCTGCTGGTCCGTAGGCCTACATGTTGACTCTGCATGTTGACTCTGCGTAGGCCTACATGTTGACTCTGCTGGTCCGTAGGCCTACATGTTGACTCTGCCTACATGTTGACTCTGCTGATTCGTAGGCCTACATGTTGACTCTGCTGATTCGTAGGCCTACATGTTGACTCTGCTGGTCCGTAGGCCTACATGTTGACTCTGCTGGTTCGTAGGCCTACATGTTGACTCTGCTGGTTCGTAGGCCTACATGTTGACTCTGCTGGTCGTAGGCCTACATGTTGACTCTGCTGGCCTACATGTTGACTCTGCTGGTCCGTAGGCCTACATGTTGACTCTGCTGGTCCGTAGACCTACATGTTGACTCTGCTGATTCGTAGTCCTACATGTTGACTCTGCTGATTCGTAGACCTACATGTTGACTCTGCTGGTCCGTAGGCCTACATGTTGACTCTGCTGGTCCGTAGGCCTACATGTTGACTCTGCTGATTCGTAGGCCTACATGTTGACTCTGCTGATTCGTAGGCCTACATGTTGACTCTGCTGGTTCGTAGACCTACATGTTGACTCTGCTGGTTCGTAGGCCTACATGTTGACTCTGCTGGTCCGTAGGCCTACATGTTGACTCTGCTGGTCCGTAGGCCTACATGTTGACTCTGCTGATTCGTAGACCTACATGTTGACTCTGCTGGTCCGTAGGCCTACATGTTGACTCTGCTGGTCCGTAGGCCTACATGTTGACTCTGCTGGTCCGTAGGCCTACATGTTGACTCTGCTGGTCCGTAGGCCTACATGTTGACTCTCTGCTGGTCCGTAGGCCTACATGTTGACTCTGCTGGTCCGTAGGCCTACATGTTGACCTACATACATGTTGACTCTGCTGGTCCGTAGGCCTGACATGTTAGGACTCTGCTAGTCCATAGGCCTACATGTTGACTCTGCTGGTCCGTAGGACCTACATGTTGATTCTGCTGGTCCGTAGGCCTACATGTGGTCTCTGCTGGTCCGTAGGCCTACATGTTGACTCTGCTGTTCCGTAGGCCTACATGTTGACTCTGCTGGTCCGTAGGCCTACATGTGGACTCTGCTGGTCCGTAGGCCTACATGTTGACTCTGCTGGTCCGTAGGCCTACATGTTGACTCTGCTGGTCCGTAGGCCTACATGTTGACTCTGCTGGTCCGTAGACCTACATGTTGACTCTGCTGGTCCGTAGGCCTACATGTTGACTCTGCTGGTCCGTAGGCCTACATGTTGACTCTGCTGGTTCGTAGTCCTACGTGTTTTACAAGGCATTGGAAAAGCTCCCTCGTCTTTGTGCTTGAAATTGCAACTTATGTGACTTGTTAAGAAAATATTTACTCTTTGAGCTTATTTAGGCTTGTAATAACAAGCTGTGTTCTTTTAGGATTTCAGCATTCTCTGTGTTCTCTTAGGAATTCAACATTCTCTTTGTTCTCTTAGGAATTCAACATTCTCTTTGTTCTCTTAGGAATTCAGCATTCTCTTTGTTCTCTTAGGAATTCAACATTCTCTGCGTTCTCTTAGGAATTCAGCATTCTCTGCGTTCTCTTAGGAATTCAGCATTCTCTGCGTTCTCTTAGGAATTCAGCATTCTCTGCGTTCTCTTAGGAATTCAGCATTCTCTGCGTTCTCTTAGGAATTCAACATTCTCTTCGTTCTCTTAGGAATTCAGCATTCTCTGCGTTCTCTTAGGAATTCAACATTCTCTTCGTTCTCTTAGGAATTCAACATTCTCTGTGTTCTCTTAGGAATTCAGCATTCTCTGCGTTCTTAGGAATTCAGCATTCTCTGCGTTCTCTTAGGAAGTCAGCATTCTCTGCGTTCTCTTAGGAAGTCAGCATTCTCTGCGTTCTCTTAGGAATTCAGCATTCTCTGCGTTCTCTTAGGAATTCAACATTCTCTTTGTTCTCTTAGGAATTCAACATTCTCTTCGTTCTCTTAGGAATTCAACATTCTCTTCGTTCTCTTAGGAATTCAGCATTCTCTGCGTTCTCTTAGGAATTCAGCATTCTCTGTGTTGATCTCTCCAACCCCCTCTGAGGAGCTGAGGTTACATCCTATTGGTCTGATATCTGAGGTTAACTTTTACAGTAATACTATTGGTCAACAAGTCAGAATTTGAATCCAAACAACTCAGATGTTATGAAGGTGTCTTAGATTCATTGTTCTTTCTCTTATGTTCCTGACTTGCTGTGGTGAGAAACCAACACTCATTATTTTTCTCTCCCATGACCTCTGGGCCGTGGCACGAGCCATGGTTTCTTCATCTCTCCCATGACCTCTGGGCCGTGGCACGAGCCATGGTTTCTTCATCTCTCCCGTGACCTCTGGGCCCTGGCACGAGCCATGGTTTCTTCATCTCTCCCGTGACCTCTGGGCCCTGGCACGAGCCATGGTTTCTTCATCTCTCCCATGACCTCTGGGCCGTGACACGAGCCATGGTTTCTTCATCTCTTCCATGACCTCTGGGCCGTGACACGAGCCATGGTTTCTTCATCTCTCCCATGACCTCTGGGCCCTGGCCACGTGACCTCTGGGCCCTGGCACGAGCCATGGTTTCTTCATCTCTCCCGTGACCTCTGGGCCCTGGCACGAGCCATGGTTTCTTCATCTCTCCCATGACCTCTGGGCCCTGGCACGAGCCATGGTTTCTTCATCTCTCCCATGACCTCTGGGCCCTGGCACGAGCCATGGTTTCTTCATCTCTCCCATGACCTCTGGGCCCTGGCACGAGCCATGGTTTCTTCATCTCTCCCGTGACCTCTGGGCGTGGCACGAGCCATGGTTTCTTCATCTCTCCCCCATGACCTCTGGGCCCTGGCACGAGCCATGGTTTCTTCATCTCTCCCATGACCTCTGGGCCCTGGCACGAGCCATGGTTTCTTCATCTCCCATGACCTCTGGGCCATGACCCTGGTTTCTTCATCTCTCCCATGACCTCTGGTTTCTTCATCTCTCCCATGACCTCTGGGCCCTGGCACGAGCCATGGTTTCTTCATCTCTCACATGACCTCTGGGCTGTGGCACGAGCCATGGTTTCTTCATCTCTCCCGTGACCTCTGGGCCCTGGCATTCCTCAGCTCTCTCTGACCATGCTTAGAATAAAGCCTTGTAATGCTTGTTAAAACGCTTTGTAAGTGAAGCTTTAAGCCTTGTATGTAAATCCATTCATTTGACAAAGTCATTAAATATACTTGTATGTAGAATTCGGTTCAGACATTTCTTTATGGTCTGTTGCTGTAACTCAACTACTGTATTATTGACTGTACGTTTGTTTTACTCCATGTGTAACTCTGTTGTTGTTGTTTGTGTCGACACTGCTTTGCGTGATCTTGGCCAGGTGGCAGTAAATGAGAACTTGTTCTCAACGTGCCTACCTGGTTAAATAAAGGTCAAATTAAAGGTCAAATAAAACTGTAGTCTTTTGTATATTGCTATTCTTCATTATGGAGTCAGATAAAGATTTTAATAGGCTAGTCTTATTTACGTGTGTGTGTGTGTGTGTGTGTGTGTGTGTGTGTGTGTGTGTGTGTGTTTGCAAATAAATAATTTGCAAATAAATTCATAAAAAATCCTACAATGTGATTTTCTGGAAAAAGAATTCTCTCATTTTGTCTGTCATAGTTGAAGTGTACCTATGATGAAAATTACAGGCCTCTCTCATCTTTTTAAGTGGGAGAACTTGCACAATTGGTGGCTGACTAAATACCTTTTTGCCCCACTGTATATATATATACTGTATATACACATCAAATATTACTTCACTATAGTAAAATAGTCTGAGTTACTCACTATGTACTTGTACTTAAAGGGATAGTTCGGGACTCCCCCAGAGTGTGAGAAACTTGTGAATATCTTTTTTATGTCTCTCCATCCAGTATGAAGGAAGTTAGAGGTAGTTTCACTTTCCAATGCTAACTAGTGTTAGCGCAATAACTGGAAGTCTATGGGAACGGCTAGCATGTTAGCCATTCCCATAGACTTCAAGTCATTGCGCTAACAGTTTCACTTTCCAGTGCTAACTAGTGTTAGCGCAATGACTTGAAGTCTATGGGAACGGCTAATATGCTAGCCGTTCCCATAGACTTCCAGCCATTGCGCTAACACTAGTTAGCATTGGAAAGTGAAACTACCTCTAACTTCCTTCATACTGGATGGAGAGACATAAAAAAAAAATGGTAACCACAAGTTCATCTGAATCTGGGGAAGTAGATATAGAGCCTCATTGCCAAAATCCTGAACAATCCCTTTAAGGGTGATGGTGAAATTTTCAAAACGGTCATAAGTACCAAGTAAACCATGTCCCCCCTCTCCACCAGGTCCTTTCTCTTCAGTAAGGACGGCAACCCCAACAAGCGTAACGTTCACAATGAGACGTCCCTCCATCTCCTCTGTATGGGCCCCCAGATCCTAATGGGGGAGGGGCCTCTGCAGCCGCGGCTGGCCCGACCCGAGCTGGACGAGATGAAGAGGGCAGAGTGTCTCCAGATCATCCTGAAATGGACCGGAGCCAAGCTGGACCAGGGAGAGTATGAGAACGCCAACGTCAACTCCACTGACAATAAGAAGAATACATCGCTGCACTACGCAGCCGCCTCGGGGTTGAAGAAGTGTGTTGAGGTGCGAACCCCTTCCCATAGCCCTGCCCCATAGACACTTCCCATAGCCCTGCCCCTTAAACACTTCTCATAGCCCTGCCCCATAGACACTTCCCATAGCCCTGCCCCTTAGACACTTCATAGCCCTGCCCCATAGCCCTGCCCCATAGACACTTCCCATAGCCCTGCCCCTTAGACACTTCCCATAGCCCTGCCCCATAGACACACCTTCCCATAGCCCTTAGACACTTCCATAGCCCTGCCCCTTAGACACTCCTCATAGCCCTGCCCCATAGACACTTCCCATAGCCCTGCCCCTTAGACACTTCCCATAGCCCTGCCCCTTAGACACTTCCCATAGCCCTGCCCCCTTAGACACTTCTCATAGCCCTGCCCCTTAGACACTTTCTCATAGCCCCATAGCCCTGCCCCTTAGACACTTAGCCCTCAGACAGCCCTGCCCTTTCCCATAGCCCCCCTTAGACACTTCTCATAGCCCTGCCCCTTAGACACTTCTCATAGCCCTGCCCCTAGACACTTCCCATAGCCCTGCCCCTTAGACACTTCCTCATAGCCCTGCCCCTTAGACACTTCTCATAGCCCTGCCCCTTAGACACTTTCCAGCCCCCTCATAGCCCTGCCCCTTAGACACTTCTCATAGCCCTGCCCCTTAGACACATAGCCCTAGCCCTGCCCCTTAGACACATAGCCCTGCCCCCATAGCCCTGCCCCTTAGACACTTCTCATAGCCCTGCCCCTTAGACACTTCTCATAGCCCTGCCCCCTAGACACCCATAGCCCTGCCCCTTAGACACTTCTCATAGCCCTGCCCCTTAGACACTTCTCATAGCTCATAGCCCCTAGACACCCATAGCCCTGCCCCTTAGACACTTCTCATAGCCCTGCCCCATAGACACTTCTCATAGCCCTGCCCCATAGACACTTCCCATAGCCCACCCCTTAGACACTTCTCATAGCCCTGCCCCTTAGACACTTCTCTCATAGCCCTCATAGCCCTGCCCCTTAGACACTTCTCATAGCCCTGCCCCTTAGACACTTTCATAGCCCTGCCCCATAGCCCTGCCCCTTAGACACTTCTCATAGCCCTTAGACACCATAGCCCATAGCCCATAGCCCCTGCCCCTTAGACACTTCTCATAGCCCTGCCCCTTAGACACTTCTCATAGCCCTGCCCCTTAGACACTTCTCATAGCCCTGCCCCTTAGACACTTCTCATAGCCCTGCCCCTTAGACACTTCTCATAGCCCTGCCCCTTAGACACTTCTCATAGCCCTGCCCCTTAGACCCATAGCCCTGCCCCATAGACACTCATAGCCCTGCCCCTTAGCCCTGCCCCTTAGACACTTCTCATAGCCCCTTAGACACCCCATAGCCCTGCCCCTTAGACACTTCTCATAGCCCTACCTCATAGCCCTGCCCCATAGACCCATAGCCCTGCCCCTTAGACACTTCTCATAGCCCTGCCCCTTAGACACTTCTCATAGCCCTGCCCCTTAGACACTTCTCATAGCCCTGCCCCTTAGACACTTCTCATAGCCCTGCCCCTTAGACACTTCCCATAGCCCATAGCCCTATGCCCCTTAGACACTTCCTCATAGCCCTTAGACACTTCCCATAGCCCTGCCCCTTAGACACTTCTCATAGCCCTGCCCCTTAGACACTTCTCATAGCCCTGCCCCCCTTAGACACTTCTCATAGCCCTGCCCCTTAGACACCCATAGCCCTGCCCCTTAGACACTTCTCATAGCCCTGCCCCTTAGACACTTCCATAGCCCTGCCCCTTAGACACTTCTCATAGCCCTGCCCCTTAGACACTTCCCATAGCCCTGCCCCTTAGACACTTCTCATAGCCCTGCCCCTTAGACACTTCTCATAGCCCTGCCCCCCCCACATAGCCCTGCCCCTTAGACACTTCTCATAGCCCTAGACACTTCCATAGCCCTGCCCCTTAGACACTTCTCATAGCTACCCCATAGCCCTGCCCCTAGACACCTCATAGCCCTGCCCCTTAGACACTTCTCATAGCCCTGCCCCTTAGACACCTCATAGCCCTGCCCCTTAGACACTTCTCATAGCCCCTAGACACCCCATAGCCCTGCCCCTTAGACACTTCTCATAGCCCTGCCCCTTAAACCCCATAGCCCTGCCCCTTAGACACTTAGCCCTGCCCCTAGACACTTCTCATAGCCCTGCCCCTTAGACACTTCTCATAGCCCTGCCCCTTAGACACTTCTCATAGCCCTGCCCCTTAGACACTTCCCATAGCCCTGCCCCTTAGACACTTCTCATAGCCCTGCCCCTTAGACACTTCCCATAGCCCTGCCCCTTAGACACTTCTCATAGCCCTGCCCCCCTTAGACACTTCTCATAGCCCTGCCCCTTAGACACTTCTCATAGCCCTGCCCCTTAGACACTTCTCATAGCCCTGCCCCTTAGACACTTCTCATAGCCCTGCCCCTTAGACACTTCTCATAGCCCTGCCCCTTAGACACTTCTCATAGACACTTCTCATAGCCCTGCCCCCCTTAGACACTTCTCATAGCCCTGCCCCTTAGACACTTCTCATAGCCCTGCCCCTTAGACACTTCTCATAGCCCTGCCCCCCTTAGACCCTTCCCTTAGACAGCCCTAGCCCCTTAGACACTTCTCATAGCCCTGCCCCCTTAGACACTTCTCATAGCCCTGCCCCCCTTAGACACCTTAGACACTTCTCATAGCCCTGCCCCATAGCCCTGCCCCATAGCCCTTAGACACTTCTCATAGCCCTGCCCCCCTTAGACACACTACTTCCCCTGCCCTTCCCATAGCCCTGCCCCATAGACACTTCCCCTGCCCCTTAGACACTTCCCATAGCCCTGCCCCTTAGACACTTCCCATAGCCCTAACACCTCATAGCCCTGCCCCTTAGACACTTCTCAGACAGCCCTGCCCCTTAGACCTAGCCCTGCCCCCATAGACACTTCTCATAGCCCTGCCCCTTAGGCACTTCCCATAGCCCTACCTTAGACATATAGCCCTAAGCCCCCTTAGACACTTCCCATAGCCCTACCCATAGACCCAACCCGCCCCTTAGACACTTCTCATAGCCCTAGCCTTAGACACCACAGCCCTGCCCCTAGACACCCATAGACACTTTCATAGCCCTAGGCACTTCCCATAGCCCTACCCCATAACCCTAACCCGTAGGCACTTCCCATAGCCCTACCACATAACCCTAACCCGTAGGCACTTCCCATAGCCCTACCACATAGCCCTAACCCGTAGGCACTTCCTATAGCCCTACCACAGCTTCCTAACCTTAGACACTTCCCATAGCCCTACCACATAGGCACTTCCCATAGCCCTACCAACCCCACTTCCCTGTAGGCACTTCCCATAGCCCTACCACATAGGCACTTCCCATAGCCCTACCACAGCCCTAACCTGTAGGCACTTCCCATAGCCCTACCACATAGGCACTTCCCATAGCCCTACCACAGCCCTAACCTGTAGGCACTTCCCATAGCCCTATCCCATAGACACTTGTTTCCTAAATCCCCTTTCCCAAGCCAGGGCTCTCCAACCCTGTTCCAGGAGAGCTACCCTCCTGTAGGTTTTCACTCCAACCTGATTAAAAAAAAAAAACCTGCTAATTATTAGAATCAGGTGTGCTAGATTAGGCTTGAAGTGAACCTATAGGAGGGAAGTTCTCCAGGAACAGGGTTGGAGTGAACCTATAGGAGGGTAGTTCTCCAGGAACAGGGTTGGAGTGAACCTATAGGATGGTAGTTCTCCAGGAACAGGGTTGGAGTGAACCTATAGGTTCTCCAGAACAGGCTTGGAGTGAACCTATAGGAGGGTAGTTCTCCAGGAACAGGAACAGGTTGGAGTGAACCTATAGGAGGGTAGTTCTCCAGGAACAGGCTTGGAGTGAACCTATAGGAGGGTAGTAGTTCTCCAGGAACAGGCTTGGAGTGAACCTATAGGAGGGTTATCTCTACAGGAACAGGCTTGAAGTGAACCTATAGTGAGGGAAGTTATAGGAACAGGGTTAGAGTGAACCTATAGGTAGTTCTCCAGGAACAGGCTTGGAGTGAACCTATAGGAGGGTAGTTCTCCAGGAACAGGCTTGGAGTGAACCTATAGGAGGGTAGTTCTCCAGGAACAGGCTTGGAGTGAACCTATAGGAGGGTAGTTCTACAGGAACAGGCTTGGAGTGAACCTATAGGAGGGTAGTTCTCCAGGAACAGGGTTGGAGTGAACCTATAGGAGGGTCGTTCTACAGGAACAGGATTGGAGAGAACCTATAGGATGGTAGTTCTCCAGGAACAGGGTTAGAGTGAACCTATAGGAGGGTAGTTCTCCAGGAACAGGCTTGGAGTGAACCTATAGGAGGGTAGCTCTACAGGAACAGGGTTGGAGTGAACCTATAGGATGGTAGTTCTCCAGGAACAGGCGTGGAGTGAACCTATAGGACTGTAGTTCTCCAGGAACAGGCGTGGACTGAACCTATAGGATGGTAGTTCACCAGGAACAGGGTTGGGGAGCCCTGTCCTGGGCACCTCTGTAGATCTGATCAGATTTCACAACAAGGAACATCTGTCTTGTTGATTTTCCTCTTAACATCTCATATACAGGTAACTGCCAAGATAAAGGAAACACTAAATGAGGTTATAAAGTATATTGAAAGTAGCTGCTTCCACACTTCCCATCATGCTTAGGGTCAGGTATAAAAATGCTAGGCAGGCCATTATGTTGTCTCCCATGGCTATGTCCCCGTAGAATGACAATGCCCCCAATCCAGAGGACACGAGTGATCACTGAATGGTTTGATGAGCATGAATACGATGTGAACCATATGCCGTGGTGGCCGCCTGTCACCAGTTGAACCAACTCAATTGAACGTTTATTGGAGATTCTTGAGCGGCGCCTGAGACGTCCGTTTTCCACCACCGTCGACAAAACAACAAATTATGGAATTTTCTCGTGGAAGAATGGTGTCGCATCCCTCCAATAGAGTTCCAGACACTTCCTCCAATAGAGTTCCAGACACTTCCTCCAATAGAGTTCCAGACACTTCCTCCAATAGAGTTCCAGACACTTCTTCCAATAGAGTTCCAGACACTTCCTCCAATAGAGTTCCAGACACTTCCTCCAATAGAGTTCCAGACACTTCCTCCAATAGAGTTCCAGACACTTCCTCCAATAGAGTTCCAGACACTTCCTCCAATAGAGTTCCAGACACTTCCTCCAATAGAGTTCCAGACACTTCCTCCAATAGAGTTCCAGACACTTCCTCCAATAGAGTTCCAGACACTTCCTCCAATAGAGTTCCAGACACTTCCTCCAATAGAGTTCCAGACACTTCCTCCAATAGAGTTCCAGACACTTCCTCCAATAGAGTTCCAGACACTTCCTCCAATAGAGTTCCAGACACTTCCTCCAATAGAGTTCCAGACACTTCCTCCAATAGAGTTCCAGACACTTCCTCCAATAGAGTTCCAGACACTTCCTCCAATAGAGTTCCAGACACTTCCTCCAATAGAGTTCCAGACACTTCCTCCAATAGAGTTCCAGACACTTCCTCCAATAGAGTTCCAGACACTTCCTCCAATAGAGTTCCAGACACTTCCTCCAATAGAGTTCCAGACACTTCCTCCAATAGAGTTCCAGACACTTCCTCCAATAGAGTTCCAGACACTTCCTCCAATAGAGTTCCAGACACTTCCTCCAATAGAGTTCCAGACACTTCCTCCAATAGAGTTCCAGACACTTCCTCCAATAGAGTTCCAGACACTTCCTCCAATAGAGTTCCCAGACACTTCCTCCAATAGAGTTCCAGACACTTCCTCCAATAGAGTTCCAGACACTTCCTCCAATAGAGTTCCAGACACTTCCTCCAATAGAGTTCCAGACACTTCCTCCAATAGAGTTCCAGACACTTCCTCCAATAGAGTTCCAGACACTTGTAGAATCTATCCCAAGGTGCATTGAAGGTGTTCTGGAGGCTGGCGGTGGCCCAACGCCCAATTAAAACACTTTATGTTGGTGTTTCCTTTATTTTGACAGTTACCTGTGAACAGTGACTCTCCTCTCCCTCTGGTTCCTAGGTAAGAGAAACCCCACCTCGTTGACTATTCTCTCTTTCCAATGAATGCCATGTCTCTTCTCTCTGTCTCTCTCTCCTCTCGCTCCTCTCTCTCCTCTTCTCTCTCTCTCTCTCTTTCTCTCTCTCTCTCTCTCTCCTCTTCTCTCTCTCTCCTCTCTCACTCCTCTCTCTCCTCTTCTCTCTCTCTCCTCTCTCTCTCTCTCTCTGTCTATCTCTCTCCTCTCTCGCTCTCTCTCTCTCTCTCCTCTCTCTCTCTCTCTCTCTCTCTCTCTCTCTCTCTCCTCTCTCTCTCTCTCTCTCTCTCTCTCCTCTCTCTCTCTCTCTCTCTCTCTCTCTCTTCTCTCTCTCTCTCTCTCTCCTCTCTCTCTCTCTCTCTCTCTCTCTCCTCTCTCTCTCTCTCTCTCTCCTCCTCTCTCGGACCTCTCTCTCTCTCTCTCTCCTCAGCCTGGAGTCTCTCTTCTCTCTCTCTGCTCTCTCTCTCTCTCTCTCAGTCTCTCTCTCTGCTCTCTCTCTCTCTCTCTCTCTCATAGAGGCAGAGTACACTGCTCTGGGCCACAGAGGGGTAGGCTCTCTCTCCTCTCTCACCTCAGTCTGGCCCCTCTCTCTCTCCTCTGTCCTCCTTCTAGATTCTAGTAAATAAGGAAGCGGACCTGTTTGCGGAGAATGAGGACCGTGAGACGCCGTGTGACTGTGCAGAGAAGCAGCATCACAAGGAGCTGGCCCTCAGCCTGGAGTCTCGGATGGTCTTCAGTCTGGCCCCAGAGAGCATAGAGGCAGAGTATACTGCTCTGGACCACAGAGAGGTAGGCTAGATACTAGATATCCCTACTGTAGTGTAGTTACCTCACCATGTCTTCAGTCTGGTCCCAGAAGGCATAGAGGCAGAGTACACTGCTCTGGGCCACAGAGAGGTAGGCTAGATACCTCACCATGTCTCCAGTCTGGCCCCAGAAGGCATAGAGGCAGAGTACACTGCTCTGGACCACAGAGAGGTAGGCTAGATACTAGATATCCCTACTGTAGTGTAGTTACCACACCATGTCGTCAGTCTGGCCCCAGAAGGCATAGAGAAGGTATTTTTCAATACAGTCTTTGACTGCAGTCCAATGTTGTTGTAGGAAATGAGCTGACCACTTGAACAGCCAGGCAGAACTGTCAGCTGCTGGGCTATTGGCCACACTATAGAAACATTATTAGTGTTGGAGTCCCATGCATGTGACTGTCCTGCTCTCTGTCTCTCTCGTCTGTCTGTCTCTCGTCTCTCCACTCGGTGTCTCTCTCTCTTGTCTGTCTGTCTCTCGTCTCTCTGTCTGTGTCTTTCTCTCTCTGTCTCTCTCTCTGTCTGTCTGTCTCTCGTCTCTCTGTCTGTGTCTTTCTCTCTCTGTCTCTCTCTCTGTGTCTGTCTGTCTCTCTCTCTCTCTCTCTCTCGTCTCTCCACTCTGTCTCTCTGTCTGTGTCTTTCTCTCTCTCTCTCGTCTCTCTCTCACTGTGTCTGTCTGTGTCTTTCTCTCTCTGTCTGCCTGTCTCTCTCTCTCTGTGTCTGTCTGTCTCTCGTTCTCTCTCTCTCTCTCCCTCCAGCTATACGAGGGTCTGAGGCCTCAGGAGCTGCGTCGCCTGAAGGACATGCTGATAGTGGAGACGGCAGACATGCTGCAGACCCCTCTCTTTACTGCTGAGGCTCTGCTTAGAGCACATGGTATGGACCACACCTACCTACCTACCGTCCTACCTACCTACCTACCTACCTACCTACCTACCTACCTACCTACCTACCTACCTACCTAACTACCTACCTACCTACTTACTTCCTTCCTTACTTCCTTTGTTTTTACCCTGCTGCTACTCGCTGTTTATTATCAATGCCTGGTCACTTTGCAAATGACCTCGACTAACCTTTACCCCCACACGTTGACTCAGTAGGTACTAGGATCCTCCTGGGACCTAGAGAACCTGGGACCTAGAGAACCTGCTGTTGACTGGGACCTAGAGAACCTGCTGTAGACTGGGAGAGAGAGAACCTGCTGTAGACTGGGAGAGAGAGAGAACCTGCTGTAGACTGGGAGAGAGAGAGAACCTGCTGTAGACTGGGAGAGAGAGAACCTGCTGTAGACTGGGAGAGAGAGAACCT
The DNA here is from genome assembly GCF_018296145.1 of Oncorhynchus tshawytscha. NCBI lineage: Eukaryota > Metazoa > Chordata > Actinopteri > Salmoniformes > Salmonidae > Oncorhynchus > Oncorhynchus tshawytscha. The sequence goes on from NW_024609679.1 coordinate 76,685, forward strand.
GCTGTAGACTGGGAGAGGAGAACCTGCTGTAGAGAGAGAACCTGCTGACTAGACTGGGACTGGGAGAGAGAGAACCTGCTGTAGACTGGGACCTAGAGAACCTGCTGTAGACTGGGACAGAGGGAACCTGCTGTAGACTGGGACAGAGGGAACCTGCTGTAGACTGGGGCCTAGAGAACCTGCTCTAGACTGGGACCTAGAGAACCTGCTGTAGACTGGGACCTAGAGAACCTGCTGTAGACTGGGACCTAGAGAACCTGCTGTAGACTGGGGCCTAGAGAACCTGCTGTAGACTGGGGCCTAGAGAACCTGCTGTAGACTGGGACAGAGGGAACCTGCTGTAGACTGGGACCTAGAGAACCTGCTGTAGACTGGGACAGAGGGAACCTGCTGTAGACTGGGACCTAGAGAACCTGCTGTAGACTGGGACCTAGAGAACCTGCTGTAGACTGGGACCTAGAGAACCTGCTGTAGACTGGGACCTAGAGAACCTGCTGTAGACTGGGGCCTAGAGAACCTGCTAGACTGGGGCCTAGAACTGGGGCCTAGAGAACCTGCTGTAGACTGGGGCCTAGAGAACCTGCTGTAGACTGGGGCCTAGAGAACCTGCTGTAGACTGGGACCTAGAGAACCTGCTGTAGACTGGGACCTAGAGAACCTGCTGTAGACTGGGGCCTAGAGAACCTGCTGTAGACTGGGGCCTAGAGAACCTGCTGTAGACTGGGGCCTAGAGAACCTGCTGTAGACTGGGACAGAGAACCTGCTGTAGACTGGGGCCTAGAGAACCTGCTGTAGACTGGGGCCTAGAGAACCTGC